>NW_026691692.1:0-56125 GCF_020826845.1 Diceros bicornis minor
TGCCAGTGATTAGTTAAAGAATGGCATGAGTGAAAGCAGGAAAAGAAGTTATTGCATGCTCTAAACAAGAGATGGTAGTTTGGACCAGGGAGTTGTCAATGGAGATAGAGATTTGCACGGAGAAATAAGGTAGAGCAACATGTACAGGATGTCTCCTAGGTCTTAGGCAAATAACGACCAATCTTTTCCATATAGTCAAAGCCAGAGAAATATTTTTTAAAAATTAAGATTCTTATGTTATTCTTAATATATTTCACTTAAATAAATCTAATTAGAACTATTCAAGGATCATACCTAAAACATATCTCATCCTCATGCAGGATACTGGCTTCAGAAGTTCATGCAAACTTATCAAGAATGAATGAGGCTAACTAGATTTTGTCTTACAATACAAATCAATGTTTTCTAAAATTCTAACTTATAATTAACAATCCTGCCTACAAATAACATCAATTTCTGAATATCATTTATTTTGCCTTGCCTGCTTCAAAAAATGATTTAAGCTAGCAAAATGTCCAAATCAATTAAAAGCCAAGCCAAGAATAAAGTAGTCCAAGGATTTCTGACCACTCTTGTGTTATCTAAAAATAATTCCAGAGAAATTACATGGAGGTACCTAATGAATTATGCTCATCAAATTTATCAAATTAGGTCTCATAACAACAGTAATGAAGGTTCCTATTACACATACCAACAGACCCAGGCAAAAATATAACCTACCTTGACAAGTTGATGAAGAGCCATTTCTTTCAGAAGGTGGTGTACTTGGACTGTTGAAATGACGTGAAGCTCCTCAGTCCTCGCCATCGTTTGTAACACTCTTTGAGCGGCACGTACGACGACGTGACAACGGCACTTCAGCTTTTTCGCTTAAGCTTTCATCCGCTGGCTTCCCTCAAAGTGAAAGAACCTCTATTCATAATATTTCTAATTAAACAAACATTCATCATCCTCTGCAGCTAGAGTGAGCAACCACTCGAATTTGCCCAGGATTGGGAGGTCCCCCAGGCTGTAAGATTTTCAGGGCTAAACCTGGGAAAGTACCTGGCAAATCTGGACAAGTTGGTCACCCTATCTGTAGCATCAAATTAGGACAGGAGAGAAACACTTATGCTGTCAGAGACATTTATAGAGAAATTATCATCAACTTACATAACTTACAAAAAGATAATAGTCAAAGATTAATAATGTAATAAAGGCACAACCACTTGAGTATTCGTTTATATTGAGATTCATTAAAATATCAAGCAGGGAGGATTAAAAGAAAGACCAAAAGTATATTCTTAGTTACTGCTATTTCCTTAAATGAATCATTCTGGATAAAAAGTACTTTATTATATTTTTTTCAAGTCCCAATAATCAAGCTGAATATATCAACCACATACTTACACGAAGAAGAGACTGTCGCCACGCTAAAGCAGCACAAAGTAAGACTAAGCTTTTCCCACTTCCTGTAGGGCTCTCCAACAAACAATGCTGCTTACTTTTTAATCCTCGGACAATCTATTGACACAAAAACAATAAAAACAAAATCAGTAAACAATTTACTTCATTAGGGTCTGTCTGCATCACAAGTACAAACACAACAAGCAGTTGTGTTTTCTCGTTGATGCAAGGCCCAGCATGAAGTAGCACGGCCCTTCCTCACCTCGGAGACAGGCTGTCCCACTGCTGCTTCGTGCTCCTCTACCAGGACTCCTTGGCTACTTTATCCCTGCTTGTGGGCCCACGTGACCTCTGGATCCTTTTCTGCCGTGAGGAATCATTCCGGTCCTTGTCCCTTGGCTGGCTGTTTATGCGGCTTGTTTCTCCTCTTGTCTGTGTGTCTCTTCTACAGACATGTGGTTCGGTTTCTTTCTGGGTAAAATGGCCTTGAGCAAATGAACTAAGAGGAGACCAGAGGGGAGAATTTGGGCTCGTTATTATCTGTGATGGGCAGATAGTTAAGTTTGGTAGTGGGCCATTACGCGTTCTCAGGTGGTTGTATCGCTATACTGACACTTAAGAGAGGCGGCACTGGGCCGGCCCCGTGGCTTAGCGGTTAAGTGCGCGCGCTCCGCTACTGGCGGCCCGGGGTTCGGATCCAGGCGCGCACCAACTCACTGCTTCTCCGGCCATGCTGAGGCCGCGTCCCACATACAGCAACTAGAAGGCTGTGCAACTATGACATACAAGTATCTACTGGGGCTTTGGGGAAGAAAACAAAAAGGAGGAGGATTGGCAATAGATGTTAGCTCAGAGCGGGTCTTCCTCAGCAAAAAGAGGAGGATTAGCATGGATGTTAGCTCAGGGCTGATCGCCCTCACAAAAAAAAAAACAAAAAGAGTGGTGGCACCTTGTAGTAAGATGAGCATAAGCTGTGGGGTTGAGAGGGAAACGGGTGAGAATTGCAGCTCTCCTGTTTATTGGCTGTAACCAAGTTACTTAGCTTCTCTTAGCTCAGTTTCCTCATATGTTAAATAGGAATAGTGATGCCTACGTGGTAGAGTTAAGATTAAATGAGATAATATATGTGCTTATCAAGATAACTCAATGTGCTATTGGAACGTAGGTAAGTTTTTAAGACATAATTGTTATTTTTGTTATGATGCTTAGTGATTGTACATGTAAATGTAACAGAGAGGATTTTTATCCAGTTTGAAACTCTAAGTGGTTTAAGTTCTTTTGTACAAAGACGTAAGAGATATATAAAACTGTCATTATGATAAGTATGTAAGATCCTCCCCAAAATTGTAATCAACTGTTACATAGAGATAGTTACTATGAAAAACAGAACCAGAAGGAGGGAGGACACAGGAGGATAAAAATATATATATATGTGATTCGTACATCATAACCCTTGGCATGTCAGATAAATGGGCTCAAAAGTAATGGGAAATTGGGAGAAAGCAGTGTCTGAGATTTCTGCAGCCAGTTCCAACCAGTCCGATTGTGCTAAGTGAAAACTGTCCTTCATGACTTGAGCTCTAAGTTGTACATATTATCTTAGGAGGCTCAGGGGTGGCGGGGTGGCGTGTATCTTTAAGATTAAGCATGACTTTGGTAGGAATAGAACTTTAGTCCTAACCTGCACGTAAGGGGGTTGATGATACCAAATACATTTGGTGTGTATTTTTAATGTGCTGTCTGCCCTGTCTTCAGCAGAGATTCTGCCTTGCTCTAAATTAACAGGCGTCTCTCTGGGGTCCACCCTCCGCGTGGGATCCTCTTAGAAGGAGGCCCATCTTGGAAGTACGCCGGAAGCCCCCAGACTTGAGTTCTAGGCTCCGTGGTCCTCGTGCACGAGGCTGTGACTGCCTGGCCTCACTGTGATGGAAATGGAAGATGAATTATCTTCAGCCCCGCATTGTGTTTTGAAGTTCAAACCAGGATTAGCCGACCCTGGAGGCGATTTTAAGCAAGCGTCTTCATGTGTTCCTTTTATCTTAATGTTTGTCACTAAAGTGTTGGGAAAACTCTGTTCCTATCTGTCATTCATATAAAAGATCTGATAGCCCCACTTCTGATCATTGAAACCCCTCAAGACCTCATTAAATTAGAACTCCATCTGTCCAGATCGGAGTGAAGAAATTCCCTCGCTGCTTCTCCATCACTCCCTCCACCTCCCTCTTTCTTCCTTGGCTCATCTTACATAGATGGCACCCCTAAAGCTTTGGATTTTTTTCAGTACAACTAGTTTCTAACTTGCACATTTGGATTTCAGCCTGCCTTTTCAAAGCAAATGATGGCCACAGACCCCTCGAGCAGCTGCCACAGGGGCTGTGTTCCCCTCTCTCCCCTTTCCAGATAGCTTTCTACTTTCTTTCTGCCCCATCAGCTCGAGGATGGCTGAGAATAACAGTGACTTAATATCTATGGGTTATAACTGGTGATAGGTCCCAGAGCACTTGACGTCTTTCATCTCCTTTAGTCCTCACAGCTCCCATTTTGCTCATGAGAAAGTAGGAGACTTCCAAGGGTTACATCATAGTTCCCAGGTCACATAGCTCATGACCCCAAATCCAGTGATGGTTTGACTCTAAAATGCTCCCTGTCGGGACAAAAGGGAAGAGCCGTCTGGTCTGCCTCCTCCCCACCTCCCCAAGCCATGGGAATACCTACCACCAGTTACTTGGGGTTCCAGATAGCAGAGCTTCAGTAAGGAATATGCAGTACAGTCCCCCAGGCTGATTGCATCTCCTGGGAGAAACGTCATAAGAGCTAAGTTAGGTTTTATGGCACCAAATTAAATGAGATAATACGTGTAAAAGAACTTTGTAAAACTTTTCCAGTGCTTTGTGCTGTGGCCTGGGGATCTAACTGCTTTTCAATGGAAATACTGAATTTTTGTAATATGGTATGTAACATCCTCTCTTGTGCTTTTTAAAACCAATATCCTCATGAACTATCAGGTCACTTGAATTGGCTTGACACAAGCGTGCATGATCTTTGCTTACAAGAGCGACAGCTTAAGCGTAGTCTCCCTTCACTTCTTGGCAGCGCCCCATCATCTCCATCTGCTGGGGACACCGGGACTCGTGGCTGCTGATGGCATCAGGACCAGCCCTGTACGTGGTCCGTGTGGAGCACCGCGTGTCCGGCCTGCAGCTGCTGTGCCAGCAGGCCATTGCCAGCGCCCTGCGAGAGGACAAGGATGTCAGCAAGCTGACCCCGCCCCCCCGCCTCTGCTCCCACCTCCCCACTGCCTTCATCCCCACCATCAAGGTGAAGCCCTTCCACTCACCTTCTCCTCCTTCCTCACTCGTGCTGGCTGCCTGTTCCCGAAGGCTCGCCAAGAGGAGGGCCGAGACAAGGAACACAGGCGAGAGTCCCAGAGCAGGAGCACAGAAGTCACGTCTGCTCCTCTGCAAGATGAAGGTGTGCGGCTCCGCAAAGTCCCACCTCGGTCTCCCACGCGCGCAGTCTGTCCCTAGCATCACCCTTAGTGTCCACAAGAGAGTCACCTTGTGTGATAGGCATTAGCTTTCTCATGGCAGAGGCAGTATCCCGAGCGTGGCTGCCGTTGTCGTCCTGATGATCAGTCTGCCTTGTTCAGTCCTGACTCCCTGGCAGATGCTGCCGTTATCCCCTCTTGAGAAAGCAGGAAACGCGTTCTTAGAAGTGAGGGACTTGCTCTGTGGCTCGTTAGGGGAACGGTCAGGATGGGACCCTGTCAATCTTGGGGCCTGCTCTCCTCATCACTGTGCGGAGGGGCGGCCCTCACCCAGCCCTCGCTGTCAGCGTCCTCTATGCTGACTGGAGCTTGAGAACTGGTCTGTCGCTATGGTGGTATGTGGACTGGACCTGCCTGTGGCTGTTCCAGTGTGGGTTCCCCGTTCCCTCTGGCCCTCCGCATGTAGGTTGCTTCCTGTGTTCTCTTTTTTGTTTTCTGTCTCTGCTTCTAAGTATCAGATTGACTTCTTGGTTAATTTTTTCCTAAAACATCCGAGTTTTAGAATCTGTTGTGATATTTTCTTCAAGTTGCTTTACACTCTTGGTTCCACACCAGTGATTCTGGACCCTGGCTGCTCGTTAAAATCGCCTGGGGAGTTTTTAGAACACACACGTGCCCAGGCTCACCCCCACAAGATTCCAGTTCCATCGTCTGTGGTGGGATCCGGGCTGAGGTCTCTGAAAGCTGCCAGGAGGTTGTGACGTGCGCCCAGAGTTGGGAGTCATTGTCCCGCACCGCAGAGTTAACCCTCCCCGAGCCGCCAGCCAGTGCTCCGCCAGGGTAATCAGTGATGTGCACGCTCTTTTCTCTCCACGTCCTGCCTCCAGCCCCCGATTCCGGACCCCGACAACACGCGCGACTTTGTCAGCTGCCCCTCGGCCGGCAACGAGCGTCTGCGCCGCACCGTGAAGCGCACAGAGCGCGGCCCGGAGGTGGGCGGCCCGTGCCACACGCTCTGCCTGGAGCACCCGGGCGGGCTCGTGCGCGTCCTCGAGGGGCGGCGCGTCAGCCAGCTGCGCCGGAGCTCGTCATCACGGACCCGCGCTCAGACAGCAACGCAGGGGGGCGCCTCGCCAGGGACTGCAGACCCCTCTCGGGGGGTGCGGACTGGTATTCCCGACTGCCCACGCACAGGTAACGCCTATCTGTGAACGTTTGGCTAGCGTGGAACATCCCTGAAGCTACTCCGTTTCCAAAATCCTGCTGAAGTTACCGATTCCCTAAGTGGACTTTCCCACGGGTTTTTAAGAGCGCTCCTGAGGCTCCGTGTGGCTGGGGCTGTGGGGGGAGGAGACATCGGCTGTCATCAAGGGGAGGCTGGCGCGGGCCTTTTGGGAATGGCAGCCTCCTCTTTCAGTTATTTGTCAGGTATCCACTGAGGGCCTGAATGTGCTGTTGAGACCGTCAAAACAGTAGTGAGGTGCCGTCGCTGCCCCCCGGAGCGAGTGACAGGATTAAACGCTTCAGACCTTCAGCCTGCTCCTCGGCCTCCTGCGGGGATCCTGCTTCTGCGCTCGCTAAGCCACCCTTAGCTGCTTTTTAGCTGATGACCAAGGAGACTTTCTTGCTGGTCCGTAAAGATTTCGCATGACAGTCACTCCCTCCTTCTAAAGACTCTCCTATACCAATCTTCATGACTCCGTTGCCGTATTCAGGGGGCTCACTGCGCACCTCTCTCTGGGACCCTAGAGTGTGAGCCTCCAGGGAAGGGACTTTGCTCTTTTTGTTTGTAGTCACAGTCGAGGCCTGTGGCCTCTGTCAGCAGTACCTGCCAGCTCAAACGTTCCCCCCGCCTCCCTGTGAAATCTTGCCGGTCACCTAGAGCAGAGTGAGCAGCTGTCCCCTCTGTGCCCATCGCCCGTCAGTCAGTTGAGCTGCTGGTATCCCTCGGGGCACACAGTCCCTGAATCCTGAGGGCCCGGAGGGAGGGAACTGAGTCATCTTTGTACCCCCAGTGCCTGGTAAGCGCCTGACCGTGGGACAATGTGGGTTGAATTAGATTTGTTTTCATTAGTTCATACTTGTTCTCTCCACTTCCCATCTCCTGTTCCCTCTCCCGCCCGTTAGACTGGCCTCTGCCCCCATTCTGTCCCTGAAGCCGCTGCGCCGTGTAGCATCACCAGTTAGCCGAGTGTCACGTGCAATGGGCTTTTTCAACCTTGGCCTCAATTGCCCACCTCAGTATTTTACAGTCGATCCACTTGCTGTCTGCTTTTCTTTATTGGAATGCTCCGCATCTGTAGCAACATTCTGCTGTCAGTGTTACCGTGTAAAATTGAAAGCAGTGAAACTATACTTTAAAAATTGGATATTAGTCAGTTATTTCGTCTTTTGAGTCATGTGATGACCTGGGACCAAGAGCAGGGAGAGCGAGAAGAATTGGAGGCTGGTAGGGAGGCAGGTGGAAAGGAGGGAGAGGGAAGATTCAGAAGGAAGGAAGGCAAAGTGAGAGAAGCCAGAGAGCAGTGCACGTGAACTTAGAAGGAAGTTGCAGTTTCAGGGGAAGAGAGAAGACAGGAGCCATGGCGGTTAGAGATGACTGATGGGGGGACTTGGGAAAGGTCCTGAACCTGAGGGCGCATCGCCGGTTCTCAGCGGGGTCATTGTCTCTAAGGTTCCTCCCGTGTATGCAGTTTTATAAAACCTATGCTCGGATTCCGTGTTGACGGGAAGTTATGTGAAGAGCTTGCTTCTGTTCCCCCGCTCCTGTGCGTCAATTTCCCACTGAAGAACAGGACAGAAGCAGCGGGGGCTGTGCTGTAGGGACAAGGCTGCAGCCTCCTAAGACCTTGCTTGTGTGGACCTGACCTGAGCGTCCCAGCCTGCTTCTCCGTAGTGGTCACATTTGTCAGCTCCTCCCAACACAGGCTGGCCCAGTTGCTAACAGGCCTGTGGGGAAGGAGGTGTTGTGTTTTTATAATGAAAAGGCTGTAAAGCAAAGCAGATAGGCGGGACGTATTGAGTGCCTGCCTTGTACACGGTCCTCGGGTCTCCTGTGGTTGTGAAGCAGTGCCGGGGCATCTCTGCTTTCAGGGAGTTCATGATCCCTTTTGGGTGAAAGACAACTTAACACTTGAAAATTTCAATAAAAAAGTCAAGATTTAAATACCTCGAGACAAAAATAGACGATGTGTCACAAGGCAGAACATGACTAATTTCCAACCGAGTGGTAGACGTAACCTGGTTCAGAGAGGAGAGGGTTCCTGACTTTGAGAAGCCAGGACTTGCTCATCGTGAGAAGCTGATGAACTCTCTCAGTCCTCCATGTCGTCGTTTCTCAGATGTGGTCCATGGGCCACCTTCCCGCAGATCGCCTGGGATACTTACTTGAATCCAGGTTCCTAGGCCTGCCCCTTAGATTGGTTCAGCACGTTGGAGACGACGCCTAGAAATCTGCAACTTAGTGGAGGCCCCAGGGGATTGCTATGCTCTGAAGTTTTTGATCCCCTGTTGTAAATGTCCCCCAAGTAACTTAACAAATGTGTTTCTCAGAATTACCAGTGTGCGTTTTATAATACATAGCATGAATCCCAATAATTTTTGTTTAGCAAAAGTTCACAAATTTTCCAAAGGAAATCTTTAGTCAGAGCTTGCTATGGACTGAATTGTGTCCCCCCCCCAAATTCACATGTTAAAACGCCAATCCACAATGTGACTGTATTTGGAGATAGAGCTTTTAAGGAAGGTAGGGTCCCAATGGGATAGGATTGATGGCCTTATAAGAAAAGGAAGAGGGAGGGGCTGGCCCGGTGGCGCAAGCGGTTAAGTGCGCGCGCTCCGCTGCGGCGGCCCAGAGTTCGCTGGTTCGGATCCCGGGCGCGCACCGATGCACTGCTTGGTAAGCCATGCTGTGGCGGCGTCCCATATAAAGTGGAGGAAGATGGGCACAGATGTTAGCCCAGGGCTGTCTTCCTCAGCAAAAAAGGAGGAGGATTGGCGGATGTTAGCTCAGGGCTGATCTCCTCACAAAAAAAAAAAAAAAGAAAGAAAAGGAAGAGGGAGAGCTCTCTCTCGACACGCACGCGTACACTGGGGAAAGGCCACGTGAGCACACAGCAAGGTGTGCATCCACAAGCCGAGACCCCAGCCAGGCTGGCACTCTGACCTTGGGGCCTGTCAGCCTCTATTATCGCGTGAGCCAACTCCTTATGATCTCTTTCTCTTTTTCTGTATGTGTGTGTATATGTATTTGCCTCCTATTGGTTCTGTTTCTCTGGAGAACCCTGACTAACACAGATTTTAGTACTAAGAAGTGGGGAACTGCTGTAACAAATACCTATAATGTGGAAGCAGCTTTGAAACTGGGTCATGGGTTGAGGCTGGAAGGGTTTTGAGGTACACATTAGAAATATGGATATTAGGGCCATGTCTGGTGAGGTCTCAGACAGAAATGAGGAACATGTTATTGGAAACTGGAGGAAGGCGATCCTTGTCGTAAAGTGGCACAGAACTTGGCTGAACTGTGTTCTAGTGTTTTGTGGAAGATAAAACTTGCAAGCAAATGAAATTGGATATTTGAGAGATTTCTAAGTAGTTTTGGAGGATTGGCTTGGTTCCTCCTAACTGCTTATAGTAAAATGAGAGAGGAGAGAGACACACTGAAGAAGGAATTGTTAAGCAAAAAGGAACCAGAACTTGGAGATTTGGAAAGTTCTCAGCCTGTCCATACGGGCTGAGACGAAGGAAGGCTGTTGACTTCCTGGATTTGACAGGACGGGATGATGGAGCTGGTCGGATAGGAACATGCACTATTCTTCAAGAGGGAAAAATGACCCCAAAAGCGATTCAGAGGTCATCAGGGCCACTGCCTCAATTTTAGCAGGCCAGACAGCCTCCACCCGGAGACTTGAGGACAAGACCCCAGCCCCGCAGAGCCGTGGGGACCCTCACCTCGAGCTGTGTGGTGACACTGCCACCCCAGTGGGCCTGGAGGGCAGAGTATTGAACCAAAGAGGGTTATTCTCAAGCCTTAAGGTCTAGAAATTCGCCTTACTAGGCTTTGGACTTGCCTGGGGCCCTTCCTTCTCTCCTGTGTCTCCCTTTGGGATGAGAATGTCACCCTGTGCCTGGCCCGCTGCCGTCTTGTGTGTTTTGGAAGCACGTAACTTGTCTGGTTTCACAGGTTCACGGCTGGAAGGGAGTTTTGCCTCAGTGTGAGTCGTATCTTGGCTCTCACCCATTTCTGATTCAGGTGATATTTAGATGAGACTCTGGATTTTAGACATTAGTGTTAATGCTGGAGTGAGTTAAGACTTTTGGGAGTGTTGGGATGGAATGAATGTATTTTGCGTGGGAGAAGGATATGAATAAGGGGGCAACCAGGGGCGGAATGTATGGACTGAATTGTGTCCATCCCACAAGTTCATATGGTGAAGCTCTAACCCCCATGTGACTGTATTTGGAGACAGGGCTTTTAGGGGGTGATTATGGTTAAATGAAGCTGTAAGGGTGGGATCCTAATCCAGTAGGATTGGTGGCTTTGTAAGAGGAGGAAGAGAGATCTCCCTGCATACACACACACACACACACACACACACACACACACACACACGCTGAGGAAAGCCCACGTGAGGACACAGTGAGAGGGTGGCCGTCTGCAGGCCAGGAGGACAGCCCTCACCAGAATCTGGCATGCTGGCACCCTGATCTCGGACTTCCAGCCTCCCAAACTGTGAGAAATAAATTTCTCTTGTTTAAGCCACCTGGTCTGTGGTATTTTGTTATGGTAGCCCAAGCAGACTAAGACAGAACTTTTATTTAAAAGCTTTGAAACTGTGCTTAAAGATTTTTTTAAAATTCTAAAAAGATACCTGATTTGGGCTGTGTGTTTTGAAAAGGCCTCAACCCAGATGAAATAAGCATATTCTTGCAAACTGACAAAACTGGGATGTGAAGCCCCAAACAGTACAGTTCAGCCTTCTGTTCTCAAAGAGGAATATCAACTTACATTTATCTACAACTTGTATGTTTCTTCCAGAATTTTCATGATAAATTAATGACAGAATCTCTAGAAATAAGAGGTACAGATGTCCATCACCCCCAGGCTTCCTGGGTCTTACTCTGACGTGCTGCACTGAATTTCTAGTTGTTGACGACAGGGAGCAGAGTGATGAGCCTCCAAGTGTGTAACTGTAACACTGAACAAGCAGGACTTGGGGCTTGTCTCAGAAAGCAACTCCCTTCTTCTCACGCCGCCCCCTTTAAGTCCGTTCTATGGGGAAGTCCTTCTGCTCCTGGGCAAGTGGTTCTCAGCCCTGGCTGCTCATGGGAATCACCGGGGAGCCTTAAAAATCGACAGTGCCCGCGTCCACTCCCAGGATCCTGCTGCAGTTAGTCTGGGGTGCAGCCAGGCAGCAGGGAGAGACCTCGTTTTTCTTTCAGGAAGTATTTATCCAGTCTCTGCGTTGTTCTGGTCTCTAGAGTTACAGCAGGAGGCGAGACAGGCAACTCTCCTTCCACTAGTTGGGGAGACAGACAATAAAATAAAAGTGGTTATGAATGCTTATGCCCCCCTAAATTCGTATGTTGTAATCCTGATGCCCAGTGTGATGGAATTAGGAGGTGGGGCCTTTGGAGGTGATTAGGTTATGAGGACGGAGCCTTTATAATCATGAGATTATTGCCTTATAAAAGTGGCTCCAGAAAGTAGCCCCTTCTGCCATGCGAGGACACAGCAAGAAGTCAGCCGTCTGCAACCCCAAAGAGGGCCGTGACCAGAACCCCACCATACGGGCACCCTGATCCCCTGGAATTCCAGCCTCCCCACTGTGAGACGTAAATTTCTATTGTTTATAAGCCATCCAGTCTGTGGTATTTTGGTATAGCAGCCCACACAGACTAAGACGTGAGTAAAGGAAAAAAGCAAAGGGTGTGACATCCAGCAATTACAAAACCCCGGCATCAGCAAGTCAATCAGATGTTGAGTGGACAATACATTACTGAATTTCCTCAGGTCGGTGAACTGGCTCTGTGCTCATGAACACAGAGGAAGCGTTCTGTGGGCTTATATGCATTTTGGAATCGTGGCCAAACTTCCTTTGATCTAGGGCTCCTAAGTTAAATAATGTAAAGCACTGCTTGGGCCGTGTGAATTAAGCCTTTTTATTTGATGGAACTCAGATGCACACCACTCCAGCTTGCTGGATTCACGAGTCGTGCCTTCTGATTCAGGAAGTAGTTGATGAAGAGGCCGATGTAGTAACACTGATCGGGCGTCAGCTAGTCTCCTTCCAAGTAGCACGCCAAGTTGTTCTGCTCTGCCTCCAGGGCCCTCAGAGAGGCCCTGTTCACAGATGTCACCTCCACACAGATGTCACCTCCACGTGTTCAGAAACAGAGATTAGTTTGGATTACAAACTCATTCTTTCAAATGTAAACAGCCCTTTTGAATGGTAAAATCGCTCATAGTCTATAAATTATTTCATTGTGATTGAATGATGCAGCTTTTTTATTGCCTGGCAAGGCTCTTGGAGCCTTGAGGGAATGAGGCTTTTGTCAGCAAAACAAAGTGATTTTGAAGAATGAGGTACTTCCAGTGAGGGCAGACCTGGGGTGGGGCAGAGCAGGGTTTGGGTGGTGAAGGGATGTGAGGGGGTGTGAGGCTGTGTGAGGAAGGCAGCAAAGGAGAAGGGGTTTTGAGGAGGATGTTAAACATGGACTTCATCTACTCTGCAGTTTTGTGATGGCCCCGTTGCTGTGTCTGTCATCTTCTGCCTTGGGGCCTCTAATCTTCTACCTAATGGCCAACTGACAAGGTTGTTTTGAGTGGCTTCCACGCAGGCACCCTCAGGAGAACCCAAAGCTCCCACTGAAAGTCCTGCCACACAGGTCTTCTTCCAGCCATTGCTCGAAGCAGGCAGGCACCTCTAGCAGGTGGGATAGCCACCACCCCCGGCAAGCATCCTTGTGGCGGTTCCAGGAGACGGTTCTGACACGCCAGACATAAACTTCTCGGAGTCCCTGAAATGGAGCCGACTCTGCCAGGTCTTGAGTCCAGAGCAGGCCCAGAACCAACAAGGGCCTTCCCCGGTCCCAGGGCAGAAGCAGGTTCTGGGGGAGTCAGTGAGTCAGCAAGCCCCTTGCCCAGCCTGGGTTCCCAGGCTGCCCGTGTGAACCCAGATGGAGCCTGGTGTGTGGTGAGGCACAATAGTGCGGCCGTTTTGTTGCCAGGTTTGGCACAGCAAACAGTGCCAGACTGTTGTACATTCCAGAGGCATTAAAATTCCACGCCCATTTGCTAACCGTAGAAGTAATGGACTACTTTTGCTTAGAAAATATAATGGCATAAAAATGTAAAAGGAAGACAATGCTCTGCTCCTTTCTGTTTCAACCTGTAGACTTCAAACGGTGGCCTAGAGGGTCAGGCTGTCCTTAGTTCCTAGTAATGATCGTCGTGAGGGTCTAACTGATGTCACTTCCCTAAAATCTACTGGTTGGTATCTTACCCGATGAAATCTATGGAAACAGCTTGATTTCTACCATGATCGACAGCTGCAACTGCTCAGACTCCAGTGACATCGAACTGAGTGACGACTGGGCTGCCAAGAAATCTCCCAAAATCTCCCGAGCTAGCAAATCACCCAAACTCCCAAGGTAATCTTGGTCTGTAGGGGCGTCCTCCCTTTTTGAGCCTCTGGAGGTGTGTCTGTGTTGTGTCTGCAGCAGAATCCCATTAACCCACACCAGAGGAGCATAGCAAGAGGCAATCCAAGTCTGTCGTCTGGAAGATCTGCCTGTGATAATTATAGCTTTCCTTTACTCTTCCCTTCAGGACAGCAAAAGATCCCCAGGAAGAAGTTTGCTGAACCCTCAGAACTTCTAGGGGTCAGCACTGGTGGTGGGTGGCAGGGGTGGCCGTAGCTTTCTGGCTTACTTGTTTTTATTTCTGGTCTGAGAACAGTAAGACAGAGGTTTTACAGTGTATGTAGTGTGTTGAAAGGAATACTGAATTAAATGCCTTTGATGCTGTAATTGGAAAAAATAGTATTCTAAAAAAAATGTTTGGGGGGCCAGCCCAGTGGTATAGCGGTTAAGTTCATGTGCTCTGCTTTGGCAGCCCGGGGTTCACAGGTTCGGATCCCGGGCACAGACCAATGTGCCGCTTGTCAAGCCATGCTGTGGTGGCGTCCCATATAAAGTAGAGGAAGATGGGCACAGATGTTAGCCCAGGGTATCTTCCTCAGCAAAAAAATAAAGAAGAGGATTGGCATCAGATGTTAGCTCATGGCTGATCTTCTTCACACACACAAAAAATTTCTATCCTAAGGGTTTGGCCTAAAGAGTGGCAAAAAGCTAAAAGCAGATGGAAGGGCCTGCCGTGTCATAGATAAAAATCCCTGCCTTGCTCGTCCTGACCCTGCCACCGAGGGCTCTGTAACCTCAGAATGTAATGTTGATCCATGACTTGGAGACCAGTTTCCTTGTCTATGAAGTTAAAGGGTGGAGCAGATCTTCACTAAGATCCTTCTAGCTCTAAAATTCTTGATGCTGTGTGAAATGAAGGTCTAATGTACGTGCAGATACGTACCTGCCCAGATTGTAAACACATAATGCATTGTGCAGTTGGTAAACCAGTGTATTCACCACCCAGTTGAAGATAAAGAATATTTCCATCATCCCGGAAAGTTCCCTTGTACTTTTTCCCATTCGACACCCACTCCCTAAAGTAATCACCGTTCTAACTTCTGTCAGCATAGATTAGTTTTGCTTCCTCTTGAGCTTCATATAAATGGTGTCAAACCACATGTCCTATTTTCTTATTTGGCTTTTTTTAATCAACATAATGATTGTGAGACTCATTCATGTTGTTGCATGTATCAACAGTTTTTCTTTTTTGCTCTGTGGAATTCCATTGTAATGAATATACTACAATTTGTTTATTCTGTTTACCAATTGAATGTTTGGTAGTTTCCAGTTTGGGGCTATCATGAATAAAACCATTGTAGACATTCTTCTACAAGACTTTCTATGGACGTATGCACTCGTTTATCTCAGGTATATGCTTAGGAGTGTGTTGTAGGGCCACGGGGTAGACGTATGTTCAACTTTATTGGAAACTGCCAAACAGTATTCCAAGGTGCCTGTTGTACCATTTTAAATTCCCACCAGCAGTATATGAGAGTTCTAGCTGCTTCCATCCTCACCTACAGAGTATTGTCATCTTTTAAAAATAATTTTATCCATTCTGGTAGGTGTATAGTGGTATCTCATGGTAGTTTAATCCTAATATCTTCAATGATTGATGATGCTAAGCAGCTTTTTATGTTTATTGGCCATTTGGATATCTTCTTTTGTGAAGTGTCTGTTCAAGTCTTTTGCTCCTTTTTTTTTTTGTGAGGAAGACCAGCCCTGAGCTAACATCCGATGCCAATCCTCCTCTTTTTGCTGAGGAAGATTGGGCCTGGGCTAACATCCATGCCCATCTTCCTCTACTTCATATGGGACACCGCCACAGCATGGCTTGATAAGCAATGCGTCGGTCCACACCTGGGATCCAAACCTTTGAACCCCGGGCCACCAAAGCGGAGCACGTGAACTTAACCACTACACCACTGGGCCAGCCCCTTGCCCATTTTTTATTGAGTTGTTTTTCTCTTATTTAGAGTTGTAGGAGTTTTCATGTATTCTGGCTATGAATCCTTTAGCAGATATATGGATTGCTGTATAGTCTAACGTGAATTTCTTCTTTTATGATTAGCACTTTTCGTGTGCTGTTTAGGAAATTCTTTTGTCCTGTTTTGTCTACCCTAAGATCATGAGACATTCTTCTGTTCTCTTCTACAAGCTTTATAGTTTTAGCCTTCACACTTAAATCTCGGATTAATTTTACACCTCAGATTAATTTTTGTGTATAGTCTGAGTTAGGGGTAAACGTTCATTTTTTTCCCATATAGATATCCAGATATCCAGCAATCTGTTCGATTTATTTTTTTCATCTTTATTCTAGGCTTGTTAAAATTGCAAATAAAATTATGAACTTTTCTACACTTCTACAGTGTTTTGGCTTTTCTCATTGCTTAAGGAGAAGAGGACATTTAATACATAAGCAACCAAATCTTTCACCTGTAAATGTCCCTGGAAAACTCCCGGATGTTGCGGTCTCTGGAGCTGGTCCTCTTTCCTTCCGTCTTTCTCAGTGTTGAGTGCCCCTACGCAGCAGCCAGGCCAGTTGTCCTCGCTCAGAGCTTTAACCAGCTCGGTCCCCCTGTCCTCCCACACTTTGGGAGCCCTAGGTGTCTTATCAAGCTCTCAAGCAGTATCTGTGAGGCTTAATGCTTTTCTTTCATGGAACGTCATCAACCTTACCATATTCACTTTTATAACACTCTCTTTGGGGTAGACTGCCATTAAACACGTGTGTCCCCATGTTATAAACAAAGGAACTGAGGACCAGAGATATAACATAGGATCAAAAGGCAGCAGAAAAACTTAAATCCACTGATTTGATGTCAATATTGCACGGGGGAGATGCTAGGTAAGTCTGTTGAAATCCCAGCACTGTGTTAGGAACTATAACGCCATTGTGGACTTAGGTGAGGAACGCCTCTTCCACCTGCCACTTTCCTCAGGACGAATTTTGCAGACCCCTGGCAGAAGACATGTGGACGATTCCAAACTTACTATTAGTCAGTAGAAAGTTTTCAGTAGAAAGTTAATTCTCTGAGGTTCTTTACAAATGAATCACTCGATTGAACCTCACTATATTGTTGAATATATATTATTCGATATGCAGTTCTGTCCTTCTTTCCTCGTGTTCATAAGGCAGAAGCAGGCGGGCGGGGCCTGGGTAAATTAAGGGACGTGGCCCCTGGGAGTGGCACATCCACGGTGACTGGTGGACAGTGAAGGGAGTGCCAGGAGTGCAGGCGCCGTCCCCACGGGGGCGCCTGACCCTCGGGGCCTTGCCTCCGCAGGATCAACATTGAGGCTGGGAAGTCCCCCAAGCTGTCCCGGGAGGCACAGGAGATCTCCAGGTCTCCACGGTTGCCGATGCGCAAGCCCTCCATTGGCTCGCCCAGCCTGACGCGAAGAGAGTTTCCCTTTGAAGACATCACTCAGGTAGTGTCGGCTTTCGGGTGGTCCCCCGATCCAACGCTCCGCTCCCCTCCTTAGTGTGTGCCTGATGGCCGCTGAACCCTCGGTCCCCCCTCTCCGTGCCTGTCACTGCAGTTGCAGACACGGGCGTAGAGAACCAGAGCCTGTCTGCCCTCCTCCATGCCCCGTCACCTCCACATCCCGAAAGACCTCCTTCCCACCTCGGGCATCCCCCTGTTGCCACAGGAATCTCCTCACAGGTAGCTCTGGTTGAGACACAGCCACACTTCTCACCTCTGCTCCCTCAAGCCACTTCTGACCCTTCAGTGACTCCAGTGTCGGCAGGAGCCAATCCCTGGTCACAGCCCCACTGCCTGGCCTGGCCTGTCTTTCCCTCCTGTCCTCCTCGACGCCCCCTCCTCTCCAGGTGCCAGAGCCACACTGTTGACTCACCTCTTCCCGCCTTTGTGCCTTTGCCCTGCCTGGGTAACCCGCTCCATCTCCTCACCCTCCTTTCTGCGCACGTGCTTCCAGATAGAACTTCCCCTCTGTCGTGAAGGCTTCCTCCCCTGGCTCAGCTACAGTAATCCCAGAGCATCTTGTTTGTAACTCCCTCAGGACATTTCTCAGTCACTTCCTTGTATATAAATAATTACAGGCCTTCTCTCCTCCATTAGGTTCTAAGCTCTTTGAGGAGCTGTATTTTATTCATCTTTATTATTGCCCTTCCACACACACACACACACACACACACACACACACACACACACACTCATGCATGATTTGGGCATAGTGATAACTTCTTAAATTTTTAAAAATTTGATTGAATAAGAAACAGATAATTGGGTAGTTTTGGGATATACTGGGATCAGTGCAGCTGATGTTTCCAGGAGAAATATCAAGGATGAAAATGGGTTCAGGGGCCGGCCCCGTGGCTTAGTGTTTAAGTGAGTGCGCTCCACTGCTGGCGACCCGGGTTTGGATCCTGGGCTCGCACCGACACGCTGCTTCTCTGGCCATGCTGAGGCCGCATCCCACATACAGCAACTAGAGGGATGTGCAGCTATGACACACAACTATCTACTGGGGCTTTGGGGGGAAAAAATAAATAAATAAAATCTTTAAAAAAAAAAAAAGAAAAAGAAAATGGGTTCAGAGCCAGGTGCTCTCTCTGGTTCAGTGACTGGGAGGAAGGAGAGGTAAAGAAAAAAGTGCCCAAATCACTTTTGTGCCTTTTTAACCTACACACATGTGGACACACCGGGACACACCCGCCCCCACTCCCAACCTGAGAATGACAGCTCACTGAGCCACCACTTGCAAATGGGCGCCTGACATGCTGTAGGCAGCTTCTGGTCTTAAAAACAGTGGAATGACAGAGAGCGAATATTTCTGGCAGTGCCCACGTGTGGCTTTTTAAGCAAAAAGTGTTAACGTCCTTACTTCTTGAGTGATCAATAGAAAATATGGAAATAGATTGTGATTTTTTCCTTTTTTTTCTCACAGCACAACTATCTTGCTCAGGTCACGTCTAATATCTGGGGAACCAAATTTAAGATTGTGGGCTTGGCTGCTTTCCTGCCAACCAACCTCGGTGCAGGTAAAAACTGCGTCCTGTTCTCTGCCCACTGTCCCAGTTGGAACTCAGGCTGAATAAGCAATTTCAACCTTTGATGGCCTAATGTAGAAAATGAGCTCTTATGACACCAAAAGATGAGAATGTATTTTACCTCCAAAGTTTGACTCTAGCCACTCTGATTTCACAAAAATTAGAATTATCACTCAAATTGTTTTTTTGCCAGTGGTGTTTTCGTTTTTTTATACAAGCCCTGACTTACAAAAATGACAAAATAGCCAAAATCTCTATCAAAGCTCTTATAGGCTTCTGGTTACTTTGATTTCTGGCCTTTTACTGTGGGCAGATTTTGGTACCAGTGTCTTTAGGTTCTTGAGTCAGAAGAAACTCCTGAAGAAAGTCAAGAAGAAAGGGTTCAAGACCTTAAGAAGAAGTTGGCTGACTGTTAGTACAGTTCTTAGTGGTAAATCTTCTTGGATTTCATTTCTAAGTACCAGATAAATATCCTCTCCATGAGAAGTTTGAGACATCGAGGAAAATGGAACCCAGGGAGAACCAGGCTGGGCAGAACCCAGAATTTGCCTTCTCTTCTGTATCTGCTTGAATGACTGACATGTCATATTTACTAGGGGACCGTGAAGGAGTGAAATGACAGAAGGTCCTTTTCAAAGCAGCTTCATCCTAATGGCCACATCCCTGTGTGGGCTAAGGGCCTGTGTTGTCCCCCACCTTGCTACGTTGCCTGATCATCTAACACGCACACGTCTCTCTAGAAGGCCAGCTTAGCCAGTGGGGTTCACCGATGGCTGGTGGCCCCATCTTGAATGTGGTCTATGTAACCTACTAAAAATAGTTTTTGAAAAATTCTGGATCTGCCCATTAGAGTTGTTTCAGACACAGTTAGATCCTTTAAAACAAATAATTCTTGCAAAGCAGATGTTAAAAAGACCTGTTGCTGTGTATGCATCTTCAGAGACATTAAATGGTGCTGCATTTGGATTTTTCATTTTGAGGTTTCTCAGCTCAAAGGAAAAAAAGAATAAAAGTAAAACATAAAACTGACTTAGGAAATAACAATAGACAATCCATTCACGTAATGGAAAGAAATCTCTCATGTTTTCAACAGCCGGGAAACCCTCTCATGACCACAAAAGCCTGCCCTTCAGTAATTCAGCAGCACCCTCATGATATGTATGGTGATTCTAATAACCACTGTGTGAGAGGCATGGTTACCCCACACCTGTAATCTGAGAATTTAGCCATCTGCCTACAGCAAATGTTGAAAAAAGGAATGGACGTGCGCATTTGCTCAATGGGTCTTCTCATTCTGCCCTTAGTTCTTGGATGTTGAGTGGATCCATAAAGAAGTCAAGGAGAACATTAAGATGGGAGGGCCTGTATTAGGAATGTCAGTGCCCAAGACAAAAGCTTGGTGTGTGACTGCGGTGAAATCATTGTCCTAATCGCTGACCTTTTTAAAAAGAGCGTTTTCATTTGTCAAGCTAAAAGAATTTTCCACGTGATTCTACTAGAGAGAAGAAATTAACTCTTGGATTCTAGAGGGTTTGTTACATATGGCGCCCTATTAAATAATCTTTGACACTCTGTTAGATTCAAAAAGTGAGTGCTGTTGGATATTTTATATTGAATAATTGGATAATTACATTGAATAATTTGTTTCCTTCAATTAGAATGATCGGGCTCATGAAATTTTTGTGTTTTTAATTTTTTGCATTTCTTAATTTTAAAAATGTGGAATAAATTCACAATTCAAAAGATTTAAAAGAATATACAGTAAAAATCTTTCTTATCCTCACCCCCAACCACCTGGTTTTTTTCCCTGGAGGCAACTGATATTATTTTTTAAATCCCTCCTGAGATTTTTAATTTTACATCCTTTTGTCAATCTGAACGACAAAGAATAGCACTTTAATGCATTAACTCTTAAGCTATATGGAACCATCCAGAATGTTTGAGACAAAATTCAAACTCTCTTTTGTGGGCAAGAGAGAGGAAAACATGAATAAGACCTGTAACGACCCCTGGCGTGGAAAAGGCGTCTCAGCCCACTCAAGCCCAAGGAGCAGCCTTAACGACGGTGCTTCAGAGCAGAAGGCCTGGAGCTGTGGGAATGCTGGCCAGTCAGCCACCAGGCTGTGAGGTGACAGCCTCGCAGGTAGAACTTGGCTCATCTTAATAAAAAATAAGAATAGGAATAATTAAAGAACCTCTACATATCTCACAGCAAAGAGTATTAAACATAAGAGAAAGTTGACGGGACAGTTTCATCCTGATTTTAACCTATTGTGAAACTTAAATTCAGATTCATTATTTTTTAACTTGTTTTGTCTTTTCTAAATATTTTAGTTGCAGTCTAGGCCTTCTCTTAAATGTCCCTGTTAATGAAATTAAATCTTAGCATTTAAAGAAACTGTGTGGAAGTTCTCCACGATTCTCTATCCTGAGCATGAAACTGGAAGTCAGGAAGCCCAGAATCCAGTCCCGAATACAGCCCGAGTGTCATTGCTGCTCCCCGCGTAGCTGCCCTCCAGTAGCTGCTTGACTGCCCCCTGAGCTTGGCTCTCTGGTTATCACAACTGTTTCCACCAAGTTATCCTGGTGATTGCAAATGGGATTTTTAAAAAATACATTTGTCATAACCCAGCTCATTCTAAAAAAGAATTTGTCTAAGATAGCCAGACTAAGATAGTCTGGGCTAGACTGAGAATTTGTTGTTCCCGAATCCAGTCCGTGGCCGGGGTGGCCAGTCGTGCGCCAGGGGAGGTGGAGAGCTGCTCTCAGAGTCTCCGGCCTTGCCCACACAGGTCACCCCACGTCTCTTCCCGTGACTGTTCATGCCTTGGCTCTCCTCTGGCTTGTCTCTATTAACCGTGCTTTCCTCCTCCCACCAGTAACCTATAAAATCAGCCTCCTGCATCTCCAGCCGCGGCAGATGACCATCTATCTCCCAGAGGTCCGGAAGATTTCCATGGAGTACGTTAATTTACCTGTCTTCAACCTGAATGTTGTCAGTGAAGATGAGGATGATTTACCAGGTGTGTTCACACATCAACTGGTTTGTCACGAGCCCTCTGTTAGTGGGTCGCGACGGGGACAGAGTGGTAAGTAGTCAAGAATGCCAACATGTCAGTCCGTGCCTGCTGCCTCGGTTTGGAAAAGGTACAACTTCCTCAGTAAGGTTGGTGGGTGTGGTGGCGTGTCACTGGAGAAAGGTCACCTACTGTCACTGGTTTGGGGAGGAGGGGAGCTACCAGAGCAAGGACGATGAGGTGGCCGTGATGGCTCATGATCACAGAGCACTTCTACCATCTCACTTTATCCTCTCGGTAGTCCTCTTAGTCATATGCCCAGATAGGGAAGTTAACAGGACTCATCAGGACTCATCAAGTCAGGAATGAAACCCAGTCTCACTGACCCCAGGCTAGCCCTCATCCTTTCAATCCCTGCTCAGAGAATGGCTTCTCCCTGTGGTGCCACAGAGCCCAGTTTCTCAAACCTGCCCCACCTCCGGGGCGGAACGTCTCTCTCCTAATGTGCAGAGCGTGTCCCAGTGCATAGAGGCCAGGTCTGAGTTCAAGGTCAAAGCTGTATAAGTTTTTAAAATCTCAACTTACAAACGTTCAGATCCATAGCTTCTTAATTTAAGTCTTTTCTACTGGGGGGGGATCCTATTTTGATTATTAGAATGATTTCTAAGTAGTCCACCAATTATTTATATGTAACTATTCTCAAAAAAGTCCACCTGCAATTTTATAAATATAGAGGCTCCTCTACTTAGAACCAAGCAAGGTTCTGAAAGCCTCTGGCTTCTGAGCCAGAGGAACCGTACACGGCCACTGACTCCTCCTGTATCTGGTCGTTCTCAAACGAGGGGCTCTGGAAGTCACTGTGGGATGGAAAGGGACACGCGTCCCAACTCGGGCTCTGAACTTGGGGGCGTTGTTGACCTTCCCTCAGCCAGATTTCTGCGTGTAAAATTATTCTACTGTACTTTCTGACAGTAGCCGTCTTTGGTTCTCTGATAGGTATACTTTCTCCTCATGGGTGGAGCAGATGTTCTGGACTAATGGGCGAGGTTTTGCAACCGCATAAACCTGCAGTTTGGTGAAACCTCACACATGAGCTTTATAGCAGCTCTCCTGCTATTTCAGAACCTTGGATTTAGAAGTGGCTTTCACACTTTCCCCTTAGCACCCTCCATTCTCCCGGAATGTGGCTAATCTAGCTCTCTCGTGCTCAGCTGTTGCTGCTGTTGTCGTCACTGCCTGTGGTTCCCAGAGAAAGGAGGAATGATTTGTCTCAGGGCTTACACATACTTCTGGTGACGCAACAGAGAGACTCTCCTTCGGCGGGGAAGACGCCTGCCCTCAGTACTCCATACAGAGGAGAGAGCACCTGGAAGAGGGATCTGAACAGGAATCATAGAAAACTTGAGACAGGACCTAGATTCTTGCAGCCAGGGGACAGTCACGTCTCAGTGGAGGACCCCAGGGAAGGGGGATGAGTCTGTCACAGGCGTGAAGGGTGGGCTTAGCTTTTGATGGACTACTGGCTTCTCTCTGTAGTTCTGGTGAAAGGTCAGCCAGTCTGTGCAATTTCCTGTTAATGCCTGTTTCCTGCGTACGTGCTCATAGTCACGTGGCACTTAGGCCCAGATGAGCAGACCTCCAGTGCTCTGTGGGCTCCTTAGAAAGGGCAGTACTGAACAGTGGCGCTGAGCCCCTGCGTGTGGTCTGCAGATGATTGCTCAAACGCACACTCCATTAAACTCCTCCTGTGTGCAAATAGGGTGGATTTACAGGGTTTTAATCAGTGTGGCTCTAACTTATATACTGTTTCAAATGCTAAAAAGCAGTTAAGTTAGGAAATGATCCTTCCCCTCACATGCAGATCTGCCAGAGGATTCTTATCATTGGTTTCTCTACTGCATTTTACATGGTTCTATTTACAGAAAATTAATTTACGTACAAATTTCAGATACACATCTGCCCCACGACACTTCCCACACTAACCAATCCAAAACCCTGGATAAACCTACTCAGAAGCCTAGGCATTGAGTCCTCAGTGGAGTTTCATACTGTATCACTGCCCTCCTCTTGCATAAGAATGGGCCGTTTTATGACCATCATGAGTAAAAAGTGTCCTTAAACATTTATTTGCCATGGTACCATTCAGACACGTGGCACCACACTCAGAAGGTTCAGAAGTATTCATTGAAATGCTCTGACAATGCCCTTAGCTCCAGAGCCCACCGATTGCCAGTGTCCTTCCAGAAACATCAGAGAAGCTTTGTGTAACTTGAAGGAAGGGTCCAGCTTTCCCCACGCAAAGGCATCTGTCTGTAGGAATTACAGTTTATACGTAAAAGGCCTAGATGAGTTGCTTATTCTGACCCAGTTTCATGGCACTGTTTTGTAAGCAGTTGGTTTTTCTAATCTTCCAGTGACGGGAGCATCTGGCGTGCCTGAGAACAACCCACCGTGTACCGTGAACATCCCCATGGCGCCCATCCACAGCTCAGCTCAAGCTATGCCCCCCACGCAGAGCATAGGACTGGTGCAGTCCCTGCTGGCCAATCAGAACGTGCAGCTGGACGTCCTGACCAATCAGACCACGGCCGTGGGGGCAGCTGAGCACGCAAGTGACAGTGCCAACCCATACGCAATCTCCGACCGCTACTCCAACCCTGGACAGGTGATCTTCAGAGGCGTGGAGATGGGCCGCATCATTCCGAAGCCCCCTCAGCTGTCGCTGCCGCCGCCAGCACAGGGGGCCATCCAGCTGTCGGTGGTGGACCACGGAGACCAAGACCACGAGCACCTGCAGAAGCCAGCCAAGGCCCTGCGGCCGGTGCCGCAGCTGGCCGCCGAGGGGGACGCCGTGGTGTTCAGTGCCCTCCAGGAGGTCCAGGTGGCGAAGATGAGCCCCCACCGCCCTACCCAGGAACCATCCCCGCCGCCCCCACCACGGCAGCGCCGCCGCCCCCGCTGCCGCCCCCACAGCCCCCGGTGGACGTGTGCTTGAAGAAGGGCGACTTCTCGCTGTACCCCACGGCGGCGCACCATCAGCCGCCCCTGGGCTACGAGAGGATCACCACCTTCGACAGCAGCGGCAGCGTGGAGGACGTGTGCCGGCCCGGACGCCGATGCTCTGCGCCCGGAACACCTACACCCTCCCCGGCCCAGGCAGCTCGGCCACCCTGAGGCTCACGCCACCGAGAAGAAGGTCCCCCAGCCCTGCACCAGCGCGACCCTGCACCGCCTGACGGGGCCGCGCTACTCCATTCCACCTCCATTCCACCGGGGGACCCGCCCCCGCATCCCGCCCTCGCCGGGACGCTGGGCCCGGCCGGGCCGCGGCGCAGAGGCCGGACAGCAGCCTCATCCACGCCGCGCTGCGCAGGAACAACCGCGAGGCGGCGCTGCGGGCGGCGCAGCTGGCCGAGCCCCCGCGCGCCCCGCCGCAGCCGCCGGCCAAGCCCAAGGGCGCGGCGCCTTTCCCCGCGCGGCCGCCGCCCGCCCTCTACACCTGCAGCCAGTGCAGCGGGGGCGCCGCCGGGCGCGCCGATCAGGGCGCGGGCGCATGCGGCCGGCACGTCCCCGCTGTCCCCGCAGTCCTCCTACAGCCCCCTGAGCCCGCCCGACGGCGCCCGCGAGCGCGCCCACTATGTCTACTCGGCCTTCCCCGAGGACGAGGCGCTGGGCCAGCACTGTCCAGTCGAGAAGCCCCTGCGGCACCCCGCGCTGCCCGAGGCTGCGGTGGCCGGGAAGCGGCCGCCCCCTTACCAGTGGGACCCCGTGCTGGGGGAGGACATCTGGGTTCCCCAGGACAGGACAGCACAGACTGCAGTGCCCAACCCCCTGAAACTGTCCCCTCTGATGGCAGGTCAGAGCCAGCATCTGGACGTGTCCCGAGTGCCCTTCGTCTCCCCCAAGTCGCCCGCCAGCCCGACTGCCACTTTCCAGACGGGCTATGGGATGGGAGTGCCCTACCCAGGAAGCTATAACACCCTCCCTTTGCCGGGAGTGCAGGCTCCCTGCTCCCCGAAAGACACCCTGTTCCAGACACAGTTTGCACAACAGGAGCCCGCCCTGATCCTGCAGCCCGCCTACCCGCCCCCCCCTACTGCCCCCTGCCCCCCATGTATCCAGGAAGCAGCACGTGCTCGAGTTTACAGCCGCCACCTGTCGCCTTGCACCCCTGGAGTTCCTACAGCGCGTGCCCGCCCGTGCAGAACCCCCAGGGCACGCTCTCCCTCAAGGCACACTTGGTGGTGGAGAAGCCCCCCGTGTCCCCACCACCCGCCCACCTCCAGAGCCACCTGGGCACAGAGGTGATGGTAGAGACCGCTGACAACTTCCAGGAAGTCCTCTCCCTGACGGAAAGTCCAGTCCCCCAGCGGCCGGAGACATTCGGGAAGAAGAGCCCGAAGCGCCTGGACAGCCGAGCGAGGAGGGAAACGTTCAGGCCACCACAGAGGGCGAGATGAGGAAGGAGGCTCGGACTCGGAGCGACTTGAATTCCCTGATCTCCAGCCCCCGCCTGGGGAGGGAGAAGAAGAAAGAGAAGAGTCAGAAAGACCAGCTGAAGTGGAAGAAGTTGAACAAGACGAACGGGTTCCAGGACAGCTGGGAGAGCGAGCCCGGGCTGGGCGTCAGCGGGGACGAGCTGGTGACCCGGAGCCAGGGCGGCCAGACGGGCTGGAAGGGCAAGCGCAGCCTGCGCGCGGCCGGCGAGCCGGAGGAGGCCAAGGGCCGCAGGGCCAGCGAGCGGGAGGACGGCCGGCCGCGCAGCCAGGGCTTCGTGCACGTCACGGCCAACAAGCAGCCGCTGTGGACGAGGCCACGCAGGGGCGCCAGCTGGACTTCGGGGGGCGGGTGACCCAGGAGTCGGCCAAGAACTTCCAGATGGAGCTGGACGGGCGGCAGGTGAGAGCCTGGCCCGGGGCCACGGCGCGGCTGTCTCATCCTGACGGGCCTCTGGGGGCCTTTAAAGGGGGGGCGGGTATCAGTGCCTTGGCCTTGGAGGGGCGTTTCTCAAAAGGCCGCAGGGGAAATGTGGAAAACAGCTGGTGTCTCTCGGGGCCAAGTGGAGTTGTGATTTTCAGTGTACCCCTTGCTGTCTTGTCTTTATTTCTCATCAGAGTAACACATGCACTGATTTTTTAAAGTCAAAGGCTTCTACAAGACCCAAGAGGACCACTAACAGGCCCCTGCGTGCTCCCAAACCTCAGCCTCCCCCAGAGGGCGTGCTTCCACCTCTGTTGGCTTTTTTTTGGTATTTGCCACCATATTTGTAAAGAGCAGGGTGTCTACTATTTGGTGATTTTTCAGTTTTCAGCATCGTGTATTGACTTCTTCCTGAGGAACGTGAGGGTTTGTTTTCTTCACCCCCACTCTCTGACTACACACACGTGAACTTTCCCTGCCCCCTTCCCAGTTGAATCAGTAGTCACTGGTCACCTCCTTATGCCAGTAAGTACCGTTCAGAGCTGAGCCATGTGATACGGTTTAATCACATTTCTTTTTTTATTGGATAGTGTTTTTTTTCCCCAGACATAATAATTACCCAGTTTTTGTTTGCTTGCTTATTTGCTAATTTCTCTGTGTATTTATTATTAAGTCATTCGCTGATTCCCTGGCAGAATGCAAATCTCCTCTTGGTGCAAACACATTGGGTAATTTGTCGGTTCTTCCTGCTCCAACCTGGAACGGTTGCCCCAGCCCTGCTGTGTAGCTACTGTTCTGGAACTACCCTCCTCCACCATCCTGGAATTCCCTTCACTTCTCCTATTTAAATCTCATTTTCATTAATTCACTCAACAAATGTTGATTGAGCACCTGCTGTGTGCCTGGCAATCCTCTGAGCCAGGAGTATGGCCCACAGGCCAGTCCGGCTGCTGCTGCTTTTTATAAATAAAGTTTTATTGGGACACAGCCACGCCCGTCCACTTAAGTATAGTTTATGGCTGCTTTCGCCCTACAGCAGCCGAGTTAAGCAGTTGTGACAAAGACCGTATGACCTACAAAGGCTAAAATATTATTGGCCCTTTACAGAGAGTTTGCCAGCCCTTACTCTAAGTGCTGAAATTAGATCGATGAGGAAAACAGAAAATCCCTATCCTGATGGAGTTTACAAAAATGGAAGAAAGACAATAAATAAGTGTACATAACATGTTGTATAATAATACAGTGTCACGTGGTCCCCATGAGTACTGAAATGACAAGGGCAAGCAGGCTCGGGAAAGAGGCGGTGGCGTTCTGTCCCTCTCTGAGTAGTGACATGGACAGTTGCAGTTGATATTTCTCTTCAGCCCCTTTTAGCCTGTAGATTCTTCTTCCTACTTGTTCTTCCTTTTTCCGTTTCCTGGATGAGGAAGCCCCTTCATTTGACCTGTGGAGCTTTCCATGCCCTGAAGTCTGCTCATTGTCTCCCCACTGCGTTAACATGTTCCTCCGCTCCTTTATTTCCACCACACTCGTAGTTAGATCAGAGTCACTTTTGTTGGCATCTCGCAGGCCGTGCTATCTGCCTCCAATAGGTGCTGCCCAGACCCGGCTGCCCTGTGTCCCGCCTTGTTTGTGCTTTAATGTCTTTGCTTCCCTCCCTCGCCCCCCAGGTGATGCCGTTTGGAAGGATCGACGGCAATGCGTACATCCTGGACTTCCAGTACCCCTTCTCCGCTGTGCAGGCCTTCGCCGGCGCCCTGGCCACCGTGACTCAGCGCCTGAAATGAAGAGACTGCTGTGCGGAGGAGGAGAGGGAGAGGAGCCTTTCCAGAGGGGCCTGATGGAGATGCTCGAGGAGCCCGCCCAGGCCCCAGGGGCTGGGGACCAGAAGACAGGAGCAGAACTGGAAACGTCTGTTGGGCCCGGGGCAGGCGCTGACCTTCAGTTGCTGTCGTTTGTTTGGGCTTTTATTCTCCTTTATTGTCTTTCTTTCTTCTTTCTTTTTAAACAAAAACAAAACACAGGAGAGTGGTATTTGGAAGCAAAGGGTGCGAGGCACCTGGTGTTCTTTCAGGAAACGTGGTTGCTGTGGGAATGTCCTCCTGGTGTGCCTGTGTGAGCTGCGGGACGAGGGGCCCTTCAGCAGAAACATGGACTGCCTTCTGGCCTGCTATTCTTTTAGACTAAGGAGTATGCGTGCTTTTCATTCTCCACAATGTCTAGCTTTTATTACTCCTCCAACATCACCACTAGTGTAAAAACGAAAAACTTTTTTAAAAGACACAAGCGAAAATCCTGAAGGTACAGGTTCTCTTGGGGGAACAACATTTAGTTCACACATATTCTGTTACTCCCCCAGAGGTGACTTGATTAATGAAGGGTGTTTTGGCAAATGCACTGTGTTTGACTAATAAAAGTAGGCTTTGTATGGGGGTGCTATTACCCAGTATAAATAGGCGTCGCTCATGAGGATGTAGGGGAAGGGACGGCAGGTGAGGAGGAAACTCCTGCACATGTATGCACGGGCGGTTCACGCAGCGTGACTTGAAATCGTACAAGGGCTGCGCTCCTCTTCGGAGGATGTTTACATTGAAGACTCCACTAGTTTTATAATATGTCACAATTCCGTAGGCTCAGTGACTCAGTATGATTGACTTCGGGAGAAGGTAGGAGACAGAAGTGGAGAGATCCCGGCGTGCGGTGGGGTAGCGATTTTCTCAGCTACCGCGGTGGCTAGTCTCTGGATGCCCACCAGCTGAGAAGCAGCCTTTATTCCCCCACCCCTTTTATTGTTTAATCTGGGAAATGCAGCAGTGGACATTTTCTCTCCCGTGAGATGACACTGTTCTACCCTTTCTAAAAAGGCTGATGATACCAATTGAAAGCCCTCCTTTCCTCTTCTTGGCTACATTGAAATGCAATTGACTAGAAATGGTTTCCACTAGATTAGAAATGTAACAAAAAAATTTTAAGCATTTGCCAGGGTATTAAGGGAGAGTTATAGTCAGCTCTTTGACAAAAGTCTCACAATCTTCTCTAGGGAAAAAAAAAGTTGTTTAGTAACTGTACAGACTGTTTACTGAGGAAATAAACCACTGGGAGAACGTGGTTAAATTATGGGACTTTAGGTAGTTGATTGACTACTCTTTGTTAATTGCGCCAAAAAAAAAAGTCCACTGAGATGATCTTCTGCCACCTCCCCCTCCTCGGGGGACGCCTTGGGCGGCATTCAGCTCTGAGAACAAGCCCCAGTTCCTCTTTTTCAGTTATTCACATCTGTAATGTTGTTTAGGTAGGGCAGGAGCACAAGAACTGTCTACTAGCTTAGGGTCCTAAATTTGGATTTTGTTTGGAAACAGACAAGTGGAAGATACTGCAGAAAAGTATTTTCAAAATATTTTTTTTTTAATTCCCTGTTTGGGTTTAAAAGACACTGGCCCGTTCCTTTCCCAGAGCAAGATGGTATCGCTCACCGTTCTCTCCAGACTGCGAAGAAACAGATGAGGTTTTAAATACGGTGAAGACCATCTTCCAGCTAATACCAGAGTTTCCCATTTTATATTTTAAAATATTGAACCTGATTCTTTGGTGGGTAAATTCTGCCAGAAAGAATTTAGCAGTGTATTCAGAATTATATAATTATTTTATGAGTTTCTGTAGCTTGTTACGATGTTTCATTGCTTATTATTAGTTGTGCAATAATGGTTATAGCCTATTTCTAAAATAATTTAAATGCAATTCCCCTGTTTTATTGTCCAAAAGATAATTATTTATCTTGCTTTACTAGTGTTCTTAGGAATTATTTTGTTACTATGTACTGGTGAGTTATGCCCATTTTATTATTTATTTAGAAAAATAGTATGTTTGTAATCACTTATTTGGTAGCAGTATATTTTGCTGCAAGAAATAAAGAGGATATGGTAGAAGGTTTTTTTGCTGGACAATTTATAACTTTTTCTAATTGGGAAAAAAATCCTATTAATCCTTTAAAAGTAACTCTTTTTTTGCATTTTGTGGTATTGATCATATACAAAGGAGAAGACTTCTTTGAGATAACATAGCCTAAAATAATATTTCCCCTTCTCTTGGAAATTTTATTTTTAATTAAAAATAAAAGGTGATATGAAATGAGAGGAGACATTAGGAAGAGAGTAGCAGAGGAAGGAATTATTAGGAATAAGTTTCCGTTTTTAAAGTTCTGCCTGGTCTTTAAGATGTAAAGACCACGAAAGGGTACATTTTAGAACTTTTCTTCATCAGAGCAAATATGGGGGAAATCCTTGGAATAAAAACTACAAATACATGTTTGAAGAGCAAGTGAGTATGTGTAGCAAATAATTAACTAAACTTACTAAATTCTTAGATCGCTCCCCAAAAGGCCTTTTCCCCCCGGTAGAGACAGAGACCTCGGGCTGGGATGTTTTGCGTACATGCGCGTCCGCCTGTGGATGAGCAACTGCCCAGCTCCCCTTGCTCCGGCCAAAGGAGCAGAGACTCTGGAAGGCCACGGCAGACGGCCCAGGTGTCTACAGCAGCTGCTGTGTGGTGTCTTTTAAGTTCATGGTGATGCTTTTCCTTGTTTTAAAAATTGTTTTCATTCCGTCAGTCCCAATTTATTAAATACTACTAAAGTCAGTACTTTAAACAGCAGAATTGTACATCCTTCATGTTTGTTAATAGCAGTTTATGACTATTAAGATACCTCATTGGATCCCTAAATTTAAAAACATTAGCCCAGTCAATAGTCAACTACATAAAGAATCCATGCCTTTTTGAGGGAAGCGATAAATTAACAAACATAAAAACCAATTTTAAATTAGTTTTAACTCTAACTTCATCAAACCAAAGGCACAGATGTGTGTACGGTGTACCCATTGAATGTATATCCCAAGAAAAATTGGCACCAAGGAGCAGGAAAATGTCAAAGCTCTCATGGCAGCATAAGTCAGGATTTTGTATGTTAGTGTTTTTCATCCATGGCCACTGCTCCCTTGTCGAGTGTCCCACAAGGACACGCAGGAACGTGCACGTTCCTCTTGTTAGCATAGCAGAACGTCAGGAGACCCCAAGGTCTCTGTGCTGAAAGTTGGAGGGTGACCGTGGGCCTCCATTCGTCCATCTGTAAAATGAAAGGACGACCGGGACCGTGTTCTGAACTCCCCTCCACTCTAACAGCCCAAAGGCGCAAAACATGGCACCTCATCCTTCCGCTGTACAAACTCGGAAGCTGTGTTCCCAAACATTGCCTTTTTGTAGAGATTTCTCCTGTATTAGTGAGCTATCTACTGATGTAAACCAGTGCATTTAAAATACTGTCTCGAGCAGGCTCACCTCTAGAAACAAATGCATTTGGAATTGCAATTGTTTTCAAAAATTACACAAAAACACCAATTCGAGCTGAGACAGAGGAGCCTCCCCATGAGTGTGCCCTGCTTGGTGGACGCCCTTGAGAACAGCCCTAAAAGAAGTCATCGCTTGCCCCAAAGACCAGAGAGTGGGTTGAAAAAAGAGCAAAGGAGTGTATGCCCCGGCTGGCTTGAATTCGAGTGTCCTCTGCAGTGTTGCGCTATCTTCAGGTTCAAAGGTTTCTTAAAAAGGAGCCCATTGTGTCCCTGTGTGGGCCGTCCATCACTTGGCCAATCAATGGTTGTGAACCAAGTTAGTTGAGACAAAATGTGTCAAAAATGTTGTTTAAGATCCTGGGATTTTGTAATAGCACAGAACTCAAAACTCTTCACCATTCTTTTATTTCCTTCTCCCCAGCTGATAAAACTCTGAGGGGTTGTGGCTTATTTTGTTTTCGTTTCTTTGGCTTAGTGCAATTTTCTTGTAACTTTACTTGTACCTATATTTTCTGTTTACAAGTTCTTTTAAAGGGGAGGGATAGGGTTCTAAGATCTCGTTGTTTACTGTAGATCAAAAAATTTCTTTTCATGTTGTAGAAAAGCATGGGTTATGCGTTTGATGAAAAAGGCACTGTATTATTTACCAAAGGGGTATTGTTTTCGCATTTGTTTATAAATGCATTATTTTGGTACTGTAAATTTGGACATAATTTCTGAGTTCATTACTACTGGCATTTTCTTTTCCCTTTTTTTTTTTAAACTGTAAGTGCGCGATGCAGGTGCACAGGTCCCAGACCAAACCAGACCACCAGCATGTTCTCGTCCAAACTTCGGGGATGGCGCACGCTGCTGTGGGCGCCTCAGTTCCTCCACCGTTGGTTTGTGTGTTTTCAATTCCAGCATCCTGCTTTGTTTTGCTTTCCAAGCAAGATCTGTTGAGATTCCCCATTGCATTCTAACGAGCTCACCCTTGTTTGCCTCTCTTATGTATTTGGTGTATCAGATTGTGCAGGAGGTATTCTAGAAGGCATCAATGGTTTGCATTCAAAATGGTGTGGTTTGTCCAAATTATTTTGTCTTTATTATTGAGATGGATTAATCTCCTTATGTTTTTTTTTCTTGATGATTTGAAGTTGTAAGAGTTGTCCAGCTATTGCTTAATAAAATTTTGCAAATCAAAAAAAATCAATTACTGGTGTGCAAAATTCAGATGTGGATCTTGAGTCCTGTGAGAAGAAATGACCTCGCTCTGTTGGCATGGCCCATCCTCCACTTGCCCCTCCAATCCCTGGGTTACTGCCAGCTCCGTGAGTTACTGCTGACAGTTACTGGACACCCTGAGATCCTTATCATCATTGCTCTTTTCGAGAGGTCAGAGGCTGTGCTGTTGTCTTGACAAGTTGGTTTGAGTTTGTGTTTGTTTTTTCGTGTTTTATTAAAGGGGGCCCATTGAGGATGCATCTATCACAGTACCTACAAGACCAGAGGTGCTAAATACATTGACACCTTCTTTGTTACTTTGTAGGAAAGTTAATAAAACCAGGTTTTGAGCAATTCCACTATAAGTGCCAATAGAACTGTTCATTGTTGTTATTACTAACAAGTCTTAGGGCACCTCCTTGCCCTGCCCTAGAGTTCCCTCTGACCATGGGAGGGGGCAGGGACAGGGGTCATAGGAGGTTCATCTGTAAACACGGTAGTTACATGCACATGTGCAGAACTGCCCTTTTGGTTTTTTCAGAGATAAAAATAAACGTGATCACTCAGGCTTTAGAGACAGAAGAACCAAAAACCACTGTTGGCTCTACCAAATTCTAATTGCGCATTGTTTTAAAATAATCATAGGACTATAAATCTGTGCTTTAAATAGTAGTAGCCATACAAAGCTAACTGACCTGAATTTTGTATAAGAATCCAAATATGTCTTATTTTGTTATGAAAGTTTGTGAACTTCAAGTCAACATTCATTGTATCTTCATCACTTAAACCAGGTAGCAAGGAGACGTTGTCGAACAAAAATGCCTTCTCTCCCCCTCCTCAAAAATACAAGAGACCCCAACCGGAGCAGCCAGGCCGTGCCTGGGTCTGTGCCGCGGAAGAGTGTGTAGGATTGCCGTCTCCACCAGCCCCAGAGTCAGATTTGGGGCCTTTCGGTGTGAGCTGGCGTCTCCAGAAGTGACTGATTTATTTATTTATTTATTTATTTATTTATTTATTTATTTATTTATTTATTATTTTGTGAGGAAGATCAGCCCTGAGCTAACATCTGTGCTAATCTTCCTCTTTTTGCTGAGGAAAACCAGCTGTGAGCTAACATCTATTGGCAATCCTCCTCCTTTTTTCCTTCCCCAAAGCCCCAGTAGATAGTTGTATGTCATAGTTGCACATCCTTTTTTTTTTTTTTTTTTTTAATTTTTTGTTTATTGCAGTAACATTGGTTTATAACATTGTAAAAATTTCAGTGCTGGGTATTTATCCAAAGAACTTGAAAACACCAATTTGTAAAGGTACATGCACCCATGTGTTCATTGCAGCGTTATTCACAATAGCCAAGACTTGGATGCACATCCTTCTAGTTGCTGTATGTGGGACGCGGCCTCAGCATGGCCGGAGAAGCGGTGCGTCGGTGCGCGCCTGAGATCCGAACCTGGGCTGTCAGTACCCGAGCACACACCCAACCGCTAAGCCATGGGGCCGGCCCAGAAGTGATTTATTTTTAAAGCCCTGCTAAGAAAACTTAGCAAATCCTTTTCCTTTCACAAACTTATTTTGAAAAGGAAGCTTTCTATTTTTATTCTAGCATTGAGTATTCTTTTCCTGGTGGTGGTAAGAGAATCTGGAATCCATTTAGCTCTCATACGTTAGCCCCAAAACTCATTGTAGAAGAGAAATAACTGCCCCATGGAGATTGCATTACCATGCTCCAGGAATGCACAGCTGAACCTCCAAACCTCATTATCAAGTGGATACCTTTTGCCTTTCCTTTCAGAAGAAAATTGAAGCACTGAGAGGTTGAAATGGTTTCTGGATTCCACAGCAGACACCGATGCTGAAATAGAACCCAAGATTTCTGGGTCCCATTAATGAATAGACCTCGTTTATCCCCAGCTTCTCACTCTGCTGCTTTGTAATGATTTGCCTGCAATGAGCTCTGAGCTACTTACACTTAGTCATCTCTCGAAAAAAGAGGCATTACAGGAGGGCCCCCCGGGCGGGCAGCAGGTGAGCTCATCCGAGACAGCTGAGAGGGAGTGCTCCTTCTCGACTTGTCAGAAGACGGCATATGCGGCTCACAGGCTACATTACTCACCGGGCGTCACAAAGGAGCAGGTGTGGTGTGGACTTGCGTCTCTGCGTATCTTAGAAACAGTTGCTCCATGTGCCAAAGGATGTGAAGCCATCCATCTGAAGAACAGGCTCATTTCTTAAATCTGCTTCAAGTTCTTGTTAGAATGATAGCTCCAGATAACAGAAGGTGCACCAGCATGGACCCCAGTGGGAAGCTGGGTGTCAGGTGTGCAAAATTGTCATACCTCATCCCTTCTGCTCTCCTTTTGCTCTCCACGTCACCTCTCTCTACAGGGAATGGGTTCCCCGTGCTTCAGATGACGTTAAAGCCACCTCTCTTGACGCTTCTCTCGAACGGGGATGGGAGCCTTCAATGCAGTTTCAAGACTTGATCCTTGAATCCTTGTATTGAGGCAAAGTAAACGTTCTTTGGGAAACTATAAAACTATAGGAGTGAAATTATGAGTTTATCTTAAGGAGAAATTCGTCTGAGGGATTTATGACACTTCGGCCACCTCTCAGCACTGTCCAAATACCTTGCAAAGCATTTTCCTCTCTGCCGGTTGAAACGTCTGTCCTCTTCCCAAGTTGGTGTCATCAGAAATCCAGAGTTCCAGTTTGCCATAGAGCGCTTGCCCTCTTCCAGACACTTTCTGAGCCCAGTGATGAGGCAGCATTTGCACTGCATCCACAGTCATGGCTCCCTCACGCCCTCCCCAAAGATGGCGAGCTTGGCGGATAGAGGCTGGCCACGTGGCAGCGTCTCAAACTGCTGATCCAGTTGCCTTCTCAGTCACAACAGCTGGTCTCCCATCGTCAGCTGCAGGGTCTGGAGAAGCCGAGTTTACTCTTCCCACTCTTCAAAGTAGAAAAAATGGCCAGCCCTGACACCGTTCCCCAGGTGTGCAGGAGAAGTCTCTTTTCCGTTTGGCCTGCAGCTCATGCAAATAGTCTGTGGTTTCTCCTTTCTCATGAACGAACTCCCCAGGTGTGGCCTTGTGGGCCTTCTCTGAACTACCTATCGAAATCCTGCACTTTCACGCAGTGCTGGGTGCAATCCCTGTTACTAAAGGGAGGAATCCTTGAATCCTTAAATCCCTGTTCTTCTGATGTCTGGTGTCATGGAAACCTGGGCTTTGCCAGTGTTACATTTTCTTTCTCTCCCTGGAAAAAGGCGAGCAGCCCAGACCCCACAGTACTTGAGAAGCAAACATGTAGTGGACTCCTACTGTAAGGAGAAGGATCGTCCTCCAGTAATTCCCTTCTTTCTGTGCTTGAGCCCCACGGATCCTCTGCGGCCCGCTTCCTGCTGTCCTCAGTACCTGTGCTGACTGCAGGAGGCCCTTATGTCCTGGGGTTACGGTTTCTCACCAGGGCTCCAGTCTGACTCCTTTGTTTTAAATCCTGAGAAGAGACATTCCTCTGACAGGAAGAGGCTGTCTCGATTCATTCCGTTGGCATACCTGCCCCAGCCGAGGCTTCGTGTCCAGCAGTGGAAGGAAGTCTCTTCAGCACCAGACAGTTCATCTGATGACCCTGGATCCCAGGCCAGTTGGGACGGGAAGTTGCTCTAAAAGGCGCAGAGCATTCTATCTACTGAACTCTCAGGATCTCTGTCCTTTCTTGGCCAGGTTGAGTTAGCCTCCCTCTCCAGCCTTTCTGTTCCCATTGGCTACACACCAGTGGGTCTCACCTTCACTTCCAGGGCCTCCCTCCCATGGGGTCAGCTGATCAACATTCTCTTTTCCAGCACCCACACTTCCTGGCAGGTGCTGAACTCCTGGGAGGCTGAGAGAGAGTGGGTGTGACAAACTTTTGAGGGGATCAGCCAGTTTCTCCACAAACAGCTCCCAGAAAGAGCGATGTCCCCAGGAAACCCTCAGACTAGACCATACCAGCCTCTGGAGAACGTCACATTCCAAAGACCTACTCGGTTCCTGGCGTGTAACTCACTGGGTGGGTTCCACCCACTGGGAGCCAGATGCGGTGAAGGTGGACCTCCTCCTCTGTGCCCGGTGAGATCCCTGTGGCAGCTCTGCCCTCCACGCAGATTCTGACAGCGGCACAGGGCGCTGGCTCTGCTAACCCAGCCTGTCTCGCTTCTTAATGTTGTGTTTTCACGATGTGCGTCTCTCGAGATTGTGCTTGAAAAACCTGATTTCTCTTTCTGCAATAAAGAACTGGTACACTTGTATTCGAAAACATAAAATTTTCAAAAACCAGCCAGATCTGAGTGCATCTGTACCAGAGACTCTTATATGGAGACTGGTGCCTTTTTCCCCCTCAGTACACCACAGAGACATAGCTAAAAATAATTTAATTCGCTAAGGTCTTGTCCCCTCTAAATGGCACCACACAAGAATGTATGGCTTGTGTGCAGTGTTCAAAATAAAGCAAAGGTGGAAATGACACCAACAACCCAGCCCCATAATAACAGCAAGTTCTGCAAACCCCAGTGGGAAGGTATGCCCTCGTGATGTCATAAATCCCTCTTCACAAACCCTCTGTGGGCAGGATTGGTCCCAGTTTAGAGAAGGGGAAATCTAACGTAGAAAATCTTCAGTGGTTTGCTCACAGCCAGGAAGTGCTGGAACAAATCTCGGAGCAGCCCAACCACAGCTCCTCTTTGACAAGGGCTCCTGGAAGCTTCCTAAATGACAGAACAAGCAGCGAGTCCCTGGTGAGTGGAAACCTGCCCTGCCCAGACCAGAGCCCAGGGCGAGGCCACAAGCTGTCCTGGACGTTGGCTTTCAGCCTCCTGTGAGGGACATGCGGCTGCAAAGACATGAGTTCATCTCATCCAGACCCCTGACCTGGACATCTCAGAAGTGAAAAGAAACTCAGTGAGTCAAGAATTAAGAGAAGAGAGGCCACTCTCCAGGGCAGCTGACTTTTTATCTGAGAGCCTGAGCTGCGCACAAGAAAGACCTGCCTGGAGAAGGGGGCCGGGGAGACGGGGCAGGGAGATCAGACAGAGTGGTTGAAAAGGGCTCTGGTCAAAGAGAAGAACTGGAGAGGACAGTATCCCCAGAATTTTCCACACCAGCCACCCTCCTCAGGGAAGGAAAGAGTGGGTCTTCAAACCTCCCACATGCGCAAAGAGCTGCATGAGACAGAAGAGACTGAGGCCTGACCCAAACTTGCCTGCACAGAGCTCTCCTTTACGCTGCGTTATGCTGTGAAATGTTCCAGACTCCCTCCCCTCTTCTCACAGAAGCACTCAAGTGCTCTGCCAGGGGCCTGGGCTCCTAAATGCTTCAGCCTCCATCTGCCGTGTGCCTGGCCGTCCCCACGGGAGGCGCTTGTGCTGTGCATCTTTGGAGCTCCAAGGTCACAGGTAAGGGATGGGGGCAAATCAGCAGGATTTGGGCATTCATACCAGGCGTTTTTCTTGGAAGCAGTGTAGATTTTATAAAAAACCTCTGAAGTATGTGTCTCCTTGAGAAGCATAATGCTATACACACTTAATCTACCTATGTGCACCATTGGAAGACAGAGTTATAATTGAGACCAGACTGAATGGAAAACCATTGGGAGGCTGGGTGGGTCACAGGCATTCTCTTTCCACGAGTAATGACAAAACCAGTAACTGTGTGGAGAGGACTCTAGATCCTCTCCACCTGGTTGGGCAAGTCACTGGCCAGGGGATCATGGAGAGGCAGCCTGGTGCAGTATGAAGAGTGCTACTCTGAAAGCCAGAAGGGCAGGGAGCATATCCTGGATCTCTCACCAAAACTGTAACTGGTAGGCCACTCCACCCTGGGCTTCATTTTGCTCAACTGAAAAATGAGGAGATTGGCCTAAATCAGTATTTCCCAAGGCATATTCCATGCTTCCTCAGTAATTGTGCACACTGATTAAACAGGCTTCCTTTACGTAGAATTTTCCAGAAACTTCAATATGCTAATTTGTTGTGCATGGTGACCACCAAGGGGAAGAAACTCGGTAGAGTGTTACCCAAACTTTTTTGCCCTCAGAATCCTACTTTAAAGGAGCGTCTTGTAGGACCAGTGACCCAAGGCATAAATAGGCTTTGGGAAACAGGACTGGATGCTCTAATTCTGTGCTTCTCTGCATTTTATTGAAAACCTAAAGCAGGTTTCTTTCCTCCCTCTTCTGCTAGAATAAAAGATCTACTTTGCTTCCGCTCAAACAGGCAAGAGACCTTTGCTGGAGTGTGAAGTAGTTTGCCGAGCTGTGAAGTTGTTTTGCTCCTACAGTGTACTTTCTCACAAAGTCGAGCTGATTGAAGCAGAAATGAGCTCTTGTCCGTTACAACCTACCAAGATGCAAATATTTAGCTTGTTCCATTTGCAATTCTAACTCATGCAAATACTGTCTTTCCTAAGACAACTGAGATCGAGGACACCAGACTCATTCTGACCTAGGTCATCTTCTGTTCCTAATTAATACTTTGAGACTTCTGCCTCCCACTTAATTGAGGGCCCTGGACATCATCTTTCACTCAGTTTAGAGAAGAGAACCACTTAGGGTCAACCAAGCATTCATCTGGGTCGAAGCCAGTGGATTAAACCGGGCGTCATGTTGAGGTCTGTGCTCTCCAGGGGCTGGGAGTTCATATCCAGAAATGGGGTCATAAATAGAACTCCAGCTGGCTGGGTAGGTGATTTAACAAAAGTGAATGTCTCTTCTGAACTCTTGCAAAAGTCTTCCTGTTATTTCACTTGCCAAAAGTAAAGAGCCAAGGACTGAGAATATTCATCGGACCTGCAAGTCAGCAAATAATGTCCCCTGGGAGCCCCTACAGGCTGGCAGCCACCTCGGGACTGCCTAAAGGGAAGGGGAACAGCTGGTGTCCACCTGGGGACTGCCTAAAGGGAAGGGGGACGGGGCCTCACTGTGTGTTCCCGGGAGGTCCCCAAGCCCCTGGTGACGACGTCCCTGGGAGAGGCCGGGTGCTGAGGGCCCTGAAGGCGCCACTAGAAAGATGCTGAATTGTGCCCATTGGTTCTGGGGAGACAGCCTAGGGTTCAGGGTTGCCTCAAGATGATCTGGAGGGATTTTTTCTTTTACTTTTGTGGAAAAATAAAGACCAACCAAATGAGGATAAGCAAAGGCTGTTTATTCAGAGCTTGCTAAGGGAGTCAGCCACCGTCACTTGTGTTCGGCAGAGACTCAAGGCAGAGAGAAGAGTGGGAAGGCTTCATAGTGGAGAAGAGGGACGGCTTCAGGCGTGTGCTGATGGAGGCTGTGGGCACGGAGATGCGGGAGGCAGCTAACTAGAAGCAGGGCATCCGTGTGATCGCTTAGGGGTGCATGTTTTGCTTTCTCTGGTTGGTCCTAAGTTGGAAGCAGGGACAAAAACGAGGGAAGCTGTCAGTCATTAACCATGTCCTCGCCATTTGGGGGCAACTGTTACAGAGGTCATTATTTGGCTTCCTGGATTGTTGCCAGAGATGGCAGTCTGGCTTCCTGGGATGGTTACTGTAGATTGTAGGTCAGAGTTTTCATATATGGTCTGGCCACTGTCCATTTGTATATGCAATCTCTCAGTTTAAATAAGCAAATTTCCAGTTTTCCTGAATTTTATCATCATAAGAATGAACCCCAATGAACAATAGATTAATTGACATTAATAAGAATATCTTACAATTGCATAATTATACTCTTAAATACACAAGAAGTTATAAATGCCCTCCAGACAACATGCATCTTGCCCCAGTGTCTAATTAGACCTTGCAAAAATAGGAAGGGTGTGCTGAACCGTGGGCCCATGCAGAAACAATTGTAAGGGAAAAACATTGTAGGAGCCGCTAGAAGTAACGTGAGAAAGATAGTTACGAAATACTCTGTAGATCATATTCTAGGTACAATAACATTTTATCACAAACCTCATTTTCATTTTATCGCCTTAGTTTGCCCCCAAGGAACACGGAAACAGTCCCTGCAGTGCTCGTGGTGAGTTCTCAAAAGCTTCAAATTTTCCAGGGCAGAGTTGGAACGATGCTTCTCTTCACTAATAGTGATTAATTCAGGGAAATCTTGCTCACCCTGTCACAGGGCTGTGCCGTTAGTTACCAGGTTGCTTGCTTTGGAAATGTTAAATAAGAATTCTCCCACCTCTAAATAGTAATACCATCCTGAAGAGGAAAATGGATTCTGAGTCCCACCGTGGGGAGGGTGGGAAGGTGGTGTAGCAACTTTGAGAGAGCTTAGCAGCAAATGAATATTGAAGCCAGCATGTTCTCAGAAATTCACAGAGCATCTAATTCCCTACCGATCCAGTCGCCGTACCTGCAAGTCTCTCAGTAGAAGGCGTGGTAAGTAGGAAATGTAAATGTCTACTTTATCAGAGCTCTGACTTCTTGGTACTCTCATTTCAGTAATTCAGCCTGCCCATGTCCCGCTGCTGGATAAACATGATCCTCTCCACCTCTGCCCGTGCGTGTTCTCTGTTGTTTGACATTGTCCCCTTCGTGCTAACATCTTTATAAGAAGAATTTTTGCAGCAAAGGTCGAATGCAGTGGCCTGCTGGTAAATGCTTAACAACCGGCTCTCCAAAAAAAAAAAACCAAAACCCTGAATGCGTAAATATATGTATAAGCATTATAAATTGTAACGATATAAAGGATGTGAAGCACACCATTACAAATAATAAAATATGCAATACTCTTCATTATGAGTCCAGAGAGCCAATTGATTCTCACAGAATGCCTTTGTTGATTGTCGCCAAATGCTTGTGTCCATAGCCAATCTATAGTTGCAACTGACAAACAAATGTAATTCCAACACGAATGTTGATTGATATTTTCATTTACGAGCGAGACAGTAGCGAAACAACCAAGATGTGTGTTCAGTGAAATGTCAGAACTTTACTTGTACATTAATGATATAAGTAATTTCATATATTTTTTTTTCTTTGCTAAATTGGATAATGGTTTTCGAATACTGGAAGAAAATTTCCTCGATTTTTTATGCTATTCACGATATAATGGCTATGGACATGATACACTTTTCTATTTAAATTGCATTATTAACATCGTCTCCAGCACTTTCTTAAGTCCAGAGCCTGGACTCAAAACAATAAACAAAACCAAATCAACCCCTGATTTTTGGCTTTGACTGATTTCCATGCTGTAAATATTCCCAGCAGAGTCAGTTTCAAGCAATCAACATAATGCCACCCAATGAGGAGTTGGAAAGAGATGCGCAGTAAGTAGCAATTTAATGTTTAATAATGACTGTGTTTAACAATCAGCCCTCAAGATTCTTGAAAATTTAACCATCAGCTGTCATGAGGCAGTACCAGCCGACTCCAGGACGTCACAGGCTGTGTGTGCTGTTTTCAGAACACAGAACAAGCCTGGCCTCAGACTGGACGGCAGTGCAGGGATTGTTTCATCTACAGAGGCGAAGTGCTTCACCGTTACTTAGCTGGTGGGTTGAGGACACAGATTTTTTGTTGTTCTTCCATTAATTCAGCCAATATTTATGGAGCGCCTGCTACATACTAATCAGTAGGATGCCTGTTGAGACAGTAAACCCATGGTGAATAAAACAGACACAGCCCTGCCTCACGGCGCGTATGTTCCCCACTAGCTCTCTGTCTACCAGACTCTGCTGAATCCCTTCTCTCCCAGGTCGGCTCATGCTCTCTGCTCAGCGCCTCGTGTTCTGGAGCCCGGTGGAAGGGCTCACAGTTGTGCCAGACAGCCAGGAGCCAGCCTTGACCACTCCCTCGCCTTCCTTTTCCACAGCAATTCACCAATCCTGGCCATTTCCCTTCCTGCCGGAGCTGCCAAGCCCTCCCACTACTCTCCCCCTCTGCTGCCACGACCCTGGCACAAGCCCTCATCATCTCTCGCCTTGACTTCTTCAGAAGCCTCCTAACTTCCTGCTCCGTCTTCCCTTAGTCCGCTCTCCACTCAGCAACCAGGAAATTTTTTTAAAAAATAAAAAATCCTGTTTTTCATTTTTTGTTTTTTTGGTGAGGAAGACTGGCCCTGAGCTAACATCTGCTGCCAATCTTCCTCTTTTTTCTTGAGGAAGATTGTTGCTGAGCTAACATTTGTGGTAATCTGCCTCTATTTTTTGTATATGGAATGCTGCCACGGCATGGCTTGATGAGTAGTGCGTGGGTCCACACCCGAGATCTGACCCCATGAACCCTGGGCCACTGAAGTGGAGGCGCGAACTTAACCACTAAGCCACCGGGCCAGCCCCCAAAACCTGTTTTTGTGTCATTCTTCGGCTTAAAACCCTGTAAAGACAGTCCAGCATGGTGGTGCAAGGCCTCACCTCTGGATCCAGCCCACGTGGGTGTGTGGCTCACCAGCTGGGTGACCTGGGGCACGATTATATAGCAGCTCTGTATCTGTTTCCCCACCTGCAGAAGGAGGATGATATAATATCCACTGAACAGGGTAGCTTTGAGGATTAAATGAGTTAGCATATGTGAAGTGCTCAGAACAGTGCATCGTCCTTATCATCATCATCGTCGTTAGGATAAAGACCAAACCCCTGACCCCAATCTTCCAGTCTTGGCTGTCAACACTCGCCCTGCTGCTCTGTGTTCCAGAACCCAGTCCCTCTCTGCAAGGTCCTCACCACACTTGCCCTTGCCCGAGCTCATCTCGCCATTGCCATGACTGCCAGCTTTGCCTTTAACTCAACTCGTCCCTCAGAGCTCCTTCAAGACCATGTCTGCAGTGAAGCCTTCCCTCACCCCAGTCTAGATCAAGTCTTGTTATGTTCCTTCAGAGCATGTGTCCCATTGAACTCAATTAGGATGCGTATATAACAGTCATGCCCCGTCTACACTGTGGGCTCCATGAGCATTCCCAGTGCCATGTACAGTGCCTGTAACATGCTAGGTGCTCCATATATATAAAACCTTTGTAGTAAATAGGGCTTATCTAAGACCCATCTGAGAGAACACTTGTTGTAAGCCATGTCTCATTCAGCAAAATTCCAGTATGAATTAGAAGGTTTGGCTGTATGCATGGATTTGATTAATGGTGGTATTTGACATCAACTCTTCACCCTGTTACTCCCATTTCCCAAAACTTCCAAGGGCCCTGCTTAGCCTCTACCAAGTGCTCGGCATGGCAGGAAAAGAACAAGGATAATATCAAGACTTTGGGGCCTTGCCAAAGTATTTCACCCTATAGAGTTGCTAGCTGTGAGCAATCTCCACTTCCCAAGGCCATTCCTAGAGATTCCAGTGAGTAAGTAGTTGTCACAAACACTTATTGAGCACTCACTGGATACAAGACATCATAGCAGCTGTTTCCTACATGCGACTAAACTGGAGAGGGGGTCAGCTTTTCAAAGGAGAGCCTGAAAACCATGGAGGTTCACCTCACTAGGATCGAGCGATTCTTCCTTTGTGGGCACCTGACACAGTGGCTCCAACATATTTTATTATGTGTTTTAAGTCTTATCTATTAGGGAAACATACTAAATTATTGGAGTGAAATGTCATATCTGGGATTTGCTTTAAACTATCCCAACAACAAAAATGGTAAGGAGAACAGATGAGACAAGAATGGCAAAATGTTGGTAACTAAAGCTGGGTGAGGGATGATGGATACATGGACAGAGAGTGGGTGAAGGGATTCATTAGACTAGATTCTATTTTGGATTGTGTGTGAAAATTTCCATAACAAAGTTTTTAAATAGCCTCAAAATAGCAAAATAGCTAAAATTGATAGAACTGTAGGAATTCATTGACAAATCCACCATTGTGGTGGGAACTTACAACATACTTCTTTCAATTACACGTGGATCTAACAATCAAAGCTTAATTTCATGGGCACAAAACTTAGCACCCAACAACTAGAGCATACAAAATCTTTAGAAACACACATGGATGGAACATTTATAGAAATTGATCATATACTAAGCCATAAAACAAGTATCAACAAAATTCAAAGAATCTGTACCATATAGACTATGTTCTTGGAACACAATGCAATTATGATATAAATCAATAATAAAAAGACAAATAAAACTGTCTAAATATTTGAAAGTTTGAAATGCATTCTAAGTAACCCATAGGTCCAAGAAGAACTGTCTGATAATGAATCAAAACTTGTGAAATGCCGTGAAAACAGTACTTGGAGATATATTTATAGCTTTAGCTTTATTTTATTTATTTATTTTGTGTGTGTGTGTGTGTGTGTGTGTGTGTGTGTGTGAGGAAGATCAGCCCTGAGCTAACATCCATGCTAATCCTCCTCTTTTTGCTGAGGAAGACTGGCTCTGAGCTAACATCTATTGCCAATCCTCCTCCTTTTTTTTTCCCCCAAAGCCCCAGTAGATAGTTGTATGTCATAGTTGCACATCCTTCTAGTTGCTATATGTGGGACGTGGCCTCAGCATGGCCAGAGAAGCGGTGTGTCAGTGCGTGACCGGGATCCAAACCCGGGCCGCCAGTAGCAGAGCGCGCGCACTTAACCACTAAGCCACGGGGCCGGCACAATAGCTTTAGCTTTAAATGCTTATTTTTACCTGAAAATTAGTGAGAAAAGTACACATCTTCAGACATTGGAAAAATAACAGCAGAAAAACTTTTTAAAAAATGAAGGAAACAGATAAAGAAAAAGAACAGAATTTTATGAACATGAAAACCAAAAATACGTTCAAGAAGACTTATGACGTCAAAATTAATTCTTGGAAAAGGTTGATGAATTTGACAAAATATCTGGCATGATATATGAAGAAAAAATAGAAAGGACAAATCGATGGTATTAAGAATGAAAATGGGACGTAACTTCAGATAGAGTTTTTTTGTTGTTGTTGAGGAAGACTTGCCCTGAATTAGTATATGTTGTCAATCTTCCTCTACTTTGTATGTGAGCTGCCGTCACAGCGTGGCCACTGATAGACAAGTGGTGTGGGTCTGTGCCCAGGAACTGAACCCGGGCTGCCGAAGCAGAGCGCACCGAACTTAACCACTAGGCCACTGGGGCTAGCCCCAGATAGAGGTTTTTAAAAGTTAAGAGAGCAAGAATACTATGAACAATTGTATGATGTTAGATTTGAAAACTTAGAAATATAATCATTAGTAGAAAATCTTCCTACAAAAAAAATATCCAGCCAAATGGTTGCCGTGGTAAGTGCCATCAACTCTCAAGTAACTTATCCCTCCACTCTTATACAAACAGTTCTAGAAATTTTTTTTAAAAACAAGAGGAAACACTTCTCCCCCACCCCCACCATGAGGCTAATACATTGATACCCAAACAAGACAAGGATCAAATCAAAAAGGAAAATTCCAGGCCACCTCACTTAAGAAATGCCTGGCACATTTGCATTTCATTTTTCTTTCTCCTTCCCTCTAGAAATTGGTATTTCAATAGACAAATATCATATTAGCCAACATTTAATCACTTAAGTGCAAATTTCCTTTTTTGAGTTAACTCAGAAAAACTTGGGCAGACCAGTCTAATGCTTAGAATTGCTCTCAAGGTCCCATTTATTTCACCTACTTAAAGAAATTATTCTTGGTTCGACATTTTTCACACTGTTCTTAGTTTCAAGCAAAAAGAGAAACAAGTTAAATTAACTAAGTTTTTGTGTGTGTGTGTGTGTGTGTGAGGAAGATCAGCCCTGAGCTAACATCCAATGCCAATCCTCCTCTTTTTTGCTGAGGAAGATCAGCCCTGGGCTAACACCCGTGCCCATCTTCCTCTACTTTATATGGGACACCGCCACAGCATGGTTTGACACGCGGTGAGTTGGTGCGTGCCTGGGATCCGAACCTGCGAACCCCGGGCCGCCGAAGCTGAGGGCGTGAACTTGACTGCTACGCCACCGGGCCAGCCCCTAAATTAACCTAAGGTTTTATGGAGATAGAAACAAGTTACCAATTTTGGTTGTCAATTATCCTCTTCAATCCTGCCTGGGCTGTCAGGATGGGCTAGGATCCCTTCCGGGAGGGGGAGTGGCTTGGAGGGGCCTGGGCTCAACCCAAGTTGAGTGCCTCTGAATTAAGTAAAAAGGGCATAGCTGCTTTGAAAGCCCAAATACCAACTCCCAGAACAGTTCCCTACGATTAGGAAGTGCCAGGCCCATAAGTCTCCATAAATATTTGTTGAATAAATGCAATACAAGGCAGATTTATTTCTTATTTATTCTCTCCTCTGGGGAAAATGGAGTCACAGGTAAAGTTTATATTTCTGTAAAATAATTAGATAATATACATTTCTAGGGAAAAATGCTGAGCTACATTATATAATAAGATACCTTGATAAACTCATAACTTAATAAAAGCCAAAAAAGAGAGGGAGAAGGGAAATTTAAGCCTGCTAAATGATAATGCTTCTTATTATTTTCTAGGTATAATCTAGGAATCCATTTTCTATTACATCAGAAACAAAAGCCACAGGATAGTAAGCATTCTTGCTTTAAAGACCAGTGTCCAATAACATCAAATTAAACAGCTATACATTGACTACTCTAAATTAAATGAGTGTCAGCGTTGAGTTGCATAGGTAGAATTTTATATGAATGAAAAAGTCTCAAGGAGGTAGGTAAGCCCCCAGTACAAATGCTATGGATGACATTTATGAACTGACTCTCCATCCATAATATCAAGATAAGTGGGTGGGAATGAGCAGCTAGGATAAAATGTATATCTGGAATTCAATTTTGATGTGTCAATGCCAGCAGAGATATAACACAAAGTAATCAGTGAGCTAGAATATGTATGACTAGGAGAAAGGAAAAGAACATTTTCTCCTGAGTCTTGTTTCCTGTGATGAAATAATTGGCCCCTCATGAGTGAGTGTGCAGTACAGATTGGGTGTAGAGCTAATCATTGGAAACGAACTCGTTCTATTAGGTTGATGTCAATGAAAGTCATTACTGAGGGTCAAAATGATTGACTATGGGCAATTCTGTCTGGTTCAACATAATACATCCCTGAGCTATTGATCTGAATTTGATCCATGTGGCACTGTGTGTGGCTTATCTGAAAGTGGCATTTAGCTATCTTCATGTCTAGAAGACCATTGAGCTGTGGGCGAGGAGGCAGCAGCAGAAAGCAGCCGAAGAACCAGACAACACAGAGCAGGATGTGACTTAATGACCACAAAGACCTAGTTAGTAATGGCTAGAAAGACCAAACACACTGGTTCAAAAGCCAAGATGTACAAGATAATTAGAAGAGAAAGAAGCGAAAAGAGATAGAGAGAGTAGGGAAAAAGATGATTGTTTTTTTAATGAACGGGAAGGAAGGGGAGATGGAGGTGTGCCATGGAGGATGGAGAGCAGCAGACCCACTACAGGGATGAGAAAAAATAGCTGAGGTGGACGCGAGAGGCCAACTCCAACAACACTGGGGGCCAGGGCAAGTGGTCGACATATCCCCTTAGGGTCTCATAGGTGCTTATAGGTCTGTGGGGACATTGGGTGAATAGACAAGCTAAGCCTGTCCCTTCAGTGGCCTCTGGGGGCAGGATGTGTTTCACAATGCCCCATTGTAACAACTAGGGGCTAAAATGAGGCTGAGATGACCCAGACCTGGCAGAGGGCAGAGCTCTAGGTGGCCAGGCATAGCTTCCACTCCCACTTCGGGGAAAGCAAAGGGCAGAAGCAGAAGAACGCTGCCAACCCTACAGGAGAAAATGGACCTCTCTCCAGTCCTTGAAAATGATGAGAACAGGAACACATCTCTCAATACATCATCTACTCAATCATATTATGTATCACAAAGAAAAATATCAAGTCGTCTTTAGATTGAGTCTACCAAAGGCATAGATCCCTGCCTCCCCATGACAGCGGATGGGACTAGATCCTGACAGGGAGTCTCCTAAGGGGATCAGAAACACGGTTCTCTCTCTATGGTGCAGCCCATGGGTGCTGCCCACCTGGGGTGTCCGAAGCCAAATCACCATCATCCCCAACAATCAGCACTGCACCTTCAGTCACCAGAGCCAGATAACTGAATCACCCGAGATATCTCCTCCTTTCCCACCCAGTGCCAGGCTTGTAAATTCCACCTTCTAAATGTTCTCCATACCACTATCCCTTGCGTTCCATCAAGACTTTTTGCCTGGACAACTCTAACAGCCTCCTAACTCACCTCATTGCCTCTGTTCTGCCCTCCTATTCCCCAGGAACCTTCCTTCTAAAACTCATTTAATCCAGCCACTCTCTGCCCAAAGTCCTTAAATGGCTCCCATTGCATTCAGGACAAAGCCCAAACTCCTTATCATGGTCCAGGTCCCCCATGGGTCCTCTGCCGACTTGACTACACTCATCCCTTGCCATGCTGAAGCAGACCCTGTGTCCACCCGTGCTGAATTATTACTGATTTCTCAACACACCACTCTCACATGAGCTGTGTTTGTACATACTGTTCTCCCACTTGGAATTTCTCCTCCCCTTATCCACTCAGGGAACTCTTCATTCCTGGTTTCTCAACACAGGCATCACCTCCTCTATGAAGTCTTTCTAGATTCACGTACCCTGGACTTACCTCCACTATAGACTCAATCACATAGCCTGGCTCCGTTTACACGAGTCTCCCCCACCAGACTGTGAATCCCTAGTGGGCTGGAACTGATTCTTACTCGATTTTGAATTTCTAGTACCTCATATTGTCTGGGACAAATGGGTATTTAATGTTTATTAAGATTAAAATGAAATTAAAGTGCTCAATTCTGCCCCAATGTTCAATTGAAAAATCAAGATCTATCTATTATCCAGTGTCATTGGCCCAGCCGCCTGTGGATTCTGATGAGTGGCGTGGGCATTTCAGTGTGAGAGATGGCATTTGTGATGATGGTTGATGAGAAATGATCAGCAAACCGTGAAGCCAGGAAGCTTCATGTATACTGTGTGACTCAGCTCTGAGCCCAGAATCTCACTTGATGAAAGTGGTGAAGTCAGAGCGTCTGGTCCTGCTGACCAACATCTCAGCTGCTGGTGCCCGTAAATCAATCTCTTTTGAGTCTCAGCTTAAAGGACAGGTTGGCTAGACAACACTTAAATTAAACTCCGGTGGAAGGACATTTTTATTGCTCTAGATCTTTCACAATTGTTACTTACGAACGACCAGTCAAAGCATAGATAGACAAAGGCTATTTTCTGTCATCTTTGCATGCTGTCAGTGACAGGTCATCTCAGGACTACATGCTTCCCTCAGAACGCTGCCCTTTCCTGCAACAAGGCAACCACAGAGCTGCCCTGAGAGCTGAGCAGGTGATGGCAAGTCCCTCGCCACCCCCTTGCCCACCAGTGTCCCTCAGTGATTGCATCCACAAACCAGAGAGCTGGTCCTTCTATCGAACACGATTAGATAAAATTTCCCTGACACGTTTAAGTCATCACAAAGCACCACTGTTAATTTCATTAAAAGACACGTGGTGCCATTTTTGTGTCATTTGTGGCTGAAACCGTGCTAAAATTAAATGTGATGGAAAGTTTAGGAAAAACTGTGGCTTTGTGTGAGATTTCCAGAAGTGTCTGGTGATGGTGAAGAAGAAAGTGAAGGCTTACAGGGACTAGATATGCCTTGAGCCCTCTTTAGAAAAAGATGGAGTATTAATAATATGTTAAAGACCCTGCACCAGGGGTCAGGAAGACGGGGTCTAGTCCCTGCTCTGCCCACCAACTGTGCTGTATTGTATTAGCCACTTAATCCTGTTGGGCCTCAACTTCCTCATCCTGCAGTGTTGATCTCATATTCTGTTCGATGGCTTGTAAGCCTTTTCTTCAAATGCTCTAGTGTGGATCCATGAAAGGGGACAATAGCTCTCCCCGTGGCCCCAGTGTTGTCCTGGATCAGCTAGCACCCTTCCCTCTGAGCCGAAGCTACTCCTGGGGCTGAAAAGGGGCCAGGATTTTATTCTCTTAAGTCTTATTTACTCTCTACCATCAAGCAGCAAACCTCATGGGTTCAGAGGTTCATTCTGTGAGCAGGGTGTGCTGAATATTCTCTTTGGTCCCCTTCCCAGATCCACGTGCCTCCCTTCTCCATCTAGTTCTGTGTCTCAGAAGCCTGGCATCTATGAATTGCATCACACGGCCCCCTTGATCCCTGGGTTCCCTTCAGGTTTGGTCAATGGGAGGCATTGGCATGAGATTGGCAAGACAGAGGACATGAATACTGCTGTTCATGAATATATATGCATGAATATCACTATCTATTACAACTGTAGCTAGAGTCTAGAAGTTTTGGCCTTACTTGTCCTTAGAGATAGGGTATATCTTCAATGCGTTGTGTGATGCTACATGAAATCAGGGAAATAGAGCTGTTTCTTAATGGAGCTACGATACCTCAATCTCCAAACACCATTGTTCTTTGATGGGGCGCCTCCGTAGAGGCTGTACCCTATGCTGGGTGAAAGTGAATTCTCTGAAGTCAGACACGTCTGGGATAAAATATCACTCCTGTTACTTGCTGTGGAATTATGAGCAGATACTCAACCCCTCTAAGCTTCAATTATATCAAAATGGCAATAAGAATAGTAGCCACCTGAGATGGTTAGTTTTATGTGTCAACTTGACTGCCACGGGGTGCCCAGATTAAACATTATTTCTGGGTGTCTCTGTGAGGGTGTTTCTGGATGAGATTATTTAAATCGGTGGACTCAGTAAAGTAGATCACCCTCCCCAGTGTGGGTGGGCATCATTTCAACTGTTGAAGGCCCAAAGAGAACAAAAGTTGGAGGAAGAAGGAATTCGCCCCTTTTTTCTGCCTCACTGATTGAGCTGGCACATCTTATCTTCTCTGGACCTCAGTCTAGAACTTACACGGTTGGCCTTCCTGGTTCTTAACCTTCAGACTCAGAGTGGAACTATGCCACCAGCTTTCTTGGGTCTCCAGTTTGCAGAAGGCAGATTGTGGGACTTCTCAGTCTCCTTAATCGTGTGAGCCAATTCCTCGTAATAAATCTCTTTATATATTTATATATCCTATTGGTTCCTATTAGTTCTGTTTCTCTGGTGAACCTGACTATTACACCACCTCATAAAACTGTTGAGATTACTGAACAAAACACTACCATGAGGTGCTTATCACAGTGCCTGGCACACAGTATGTGCTCAATAAAATAGGTCTATTATTGTAATTATTGGTAATAAAACTACTGTTAATAATATATCCAGGGAGTATCTCAGTTAAGAACCAGAAAACTTATTGCGTGATTTCTTTGAGAGCAGAGACAGAAGTGCACATTTGGCTGTTTGTAATTCAGCAATAGTAAATTGCACCACCCATATTCATTGCCCTTCCCATCTCATCTTCTAGTTAGATTTCCTCATGACTTTCCTTTATTTTATCCCTCTTAGAGGATGAAAATGATCTGAAGAGTATTTTTGATTTGATGATTCTTTGCAAAATCCCTTATGTTCTCAGAAGGAGCAATGCCCTTTAAAATCTAATCAACAAATAAACAAGCCAGTGACCACAGGGAAGCCTGCACAGAATGGAAATGTGTGTCACTTGGAGGTCTCTTATGATTTCATATTTTAAAAAGACAGAGATGCAAAGGTTTATTTTTATTTTTAAGGGGTATTTATTTATTTATTTATTGCTACCAACACCTTTTAAAGATGCATCAAAAATATAAAGATTTACAAACTATGTATTCAGTTCATTTTCATTTAGACAATGTTCAATTAGACAAAGCTTGTTGGTCTCAAATATTTTTGAAAACCCCATTAACTTGATCTTGATTTTTAATTGAACATTGAGGTAGAAGTGGGGCACTTGAAATTTATTTTAATCTTTAGAAACATGAAATATCTGTTATGTCCCAGACAATATTAGATATGGAAAATTCAAAATTGAGTAAGAATCAGTTCCTGCCTTAGGAGTTTATAGTCTAGCGGGAAAGACACATGTGTAAACAGATCCCAAGGATGTGATTAATTCTGGAAGTCTACCCTATCAGTATACTAGGATATTTTCACCAGGTTTAACCAAATCAGAAAAGGAGCCCACTAAGTTTCTAAGAGTCTTCAAGGCAGCATTTATGGTTTTATTGATGGCAGGTTGATGGTATTAGGTTAACTTTTTAGTCTGGGTGAGACCTATTGTTTGAGTTCCCCATCCCAAACGTGAGACTTGAGTGTTGTCCAGGTAGAAAGGAAGCATGGACATACCCTTACATGCCTCTGTGTTCCCTCAGCTTCCTGGAGTGGCCTCGAGCTCACTGTAATTATCTTAAAAGGTAGATATTAATAAAATGCTTATCCATTTGACTTTATGCCTACAGACTAATTTTCATTGGTGTTTGCGTAATCCCTTTTAGTATCTCTTATTCCTGGCTGGATGTCTGTTTGCAGGTAAAGTTCACAGAGTGTTAACGTTATTCAGTCAATCAACAGGGGCCCAACGAGGAAGAGGCAGCCTTGTTGGTAGAACAAGTGGTTACCTGCTTTGTGTGACCTGAGAGGCATTAACAGGAAGGTCCCTCTGCCACAAACAAGAGCCTCCTTTCCAACACATATTAAACTAGCAGCTGTTGCCCGAAATTCCACCACTAGAGACTCATTATTTTGATTTAGCAGGCATCCTCCTTTAAATGTCAATTCCAGGTTAAATCTGGTTGATAAACACACGGGGTTCATTAACTCTCCTCTCTACATGTTTGAAATTTTCCACGATAAACTTTTCTTTTTTCATGTTTACACTCTTTTTGACCTAGCAATTTCATTTCTGATCCTAAGGGTATAATCTGAAATTCAGAGATTTGTGCATGAAGATATGCGTTGCAGCATTATTCATAGCAAAAGCATCAAAACAACTAAGTGGCCAAGAATAGGGGAATGATTAAGTCAATTATAGTCCATGCCTGAGCTAGAACACTGTGCAACATTAAAAGTGATATTTAAGAAGGGTTTGTGTAATGATGTGTCACTTATATTCATAAGTGAAAAAGCAGGACCCCAAATAGTTTATATGATACAGTTCCAGCTGTGTAAAATGTTAAGGATTGAGGAAAACAGAGTTCTAGGAGACAACAGAAAGCCCTGGGTGTGACATGTGGAAAGTAATATGTATGCTGTTTCTGTGCTCGACTGCAACGAAAGATGTACCAGGACCAGGCACAGAGTGAATGAGGACATTTATACACACACACTGCCCTAGAGTTATTTTGTTTTGTCTTATTCTTCTTTTTTTTTTTTTTGTGAGGGAGACTGTCCCTGAGCTAACATCTGCTGCCAATCTTACTCTTTTTGCTTGAGGAAAACAGTCCCTGGGCTAACATCTGTGCCAACCTTCCTCTATTTTGTATGTGGGATACCGCCACGGTGTGGCTTGAGGAGCAGTGTGTCGGTCCACGCCTGGGATCTGAACCCGTGAACCGCAGGCCGCTGAAGCAGAGAGTGTGAACTTAACCATTGTGCAGCCAGGCTGCCCCTGCTCTGTCTTATCCCTAAATGGGAAGTGGAATAAGCCGCGTGGCAAGTGCGAGTGGGCCAGCCTGGTGACGGCTGCGTCAATTACAAGGAGACTGGATGGGGCGGGACTAATGAACTATCTGAATGGAAATGACCAATCCTGCAGAGAAATGGTTTCTGCTGTCACATTAGCAGTGAGCGGCTGGGTATTAATGTTGGCAGGGAGAGGGTCTCTGATAAACCAGTGAGTGTGGTTTGAGTTTGTGCCTTTCCAACTATGGTCTAAGATATGGAGAGAACCCAGCCAGTCACTAAAGAGACTTGGGCAGTAATTTAATGTAGTACACATATGACAAGAAAAATGTTTCAAAATGTTAGCAGTGATTCTCTCTCGGTGATGGATGTATGGATGATTTTCATTCTCTTGCCTAAGCTCTTGTGTGTTATATAAGTTTCTATAATGAGAAAACGTGGATATCAGTAATCTTGTGGGGAGGAAATATGTAAATGTCCTGGGGGAGTCAACCCATTAGTGAGCACTTACTATGGACCAGGCATTGTATTAAGTGCTCTACAGAATCCTCTCTGCAAACTCATGAGGTAGCCAGCATTATCATTCTCATTTTACACATGAAAGGAGCCAAAATTTAGAGATATTAAGTATTCAGCATTAGCTCACATTTCTAACAAAGCGGTAGAGACAAATCTTTCTGATTAGAACCTGTGCTGTTAGCCACGACTGAACGAACATGCTCTCTTTCTCGTGGTTCTGTAAGAGCATCACCATAAGATAGTGGTCCTTTCGATGGGTGAAAAAGTAGAAAGGGTAATTTGAGGGCGTTCAACTGACGTGTATTAAGTACCATAGGACACGGCCAAAATGAAGGTGGAGGGTTGAACACACATTACTTTTGCTGAAACCCCAGTAAAACCCCAGTAAAGGGAATTTTTTAAGCACAATAAGAACAGAGAGAATGGGGAAAGAGAAAACAACAACCAATTTTCACAAATCATAAAGCAAATGAACAAATATGTGAAACTTAGACCCTTAGCCGGCAGCCAGAAAAACCAAAACCAGCCCAATCTGCACCATGGATTTCTCAAACATTTCAGGAAGCAGCAGCAGCAGCATCCTCTTTGGAAGCGAGAGTGAAGATGCTGCAAAAATCAGGAGGCTGGACCACTACAGACCACCAGAAAGGCTACAGGTGAGAGACTGATGAGATCAAGGTTAGTAAGCACAGCAGCAACTGGAACTCTCACGCATTGCCGGGGGGAGTGTAAAATGGTACAACCTAGAACGGGACAACTTTGGAAAATAGTTTGGCCATAGTTATTAAAGCCAAATATACGCCTAATGTATAACCCAGCGATTCCTCTACTAAGTATAAACCCAAGTAAAATGAATGCATATGCCCCCCCAAAAAACATGTACAAGATTGTTCATATTCATAATAACCCAAAATTGGCAAGAGTAGAACACACAAACTGTACTATCTCCATACAGTGGCATGCTATATAGCAAAACACCCCAAAAACTACTGCTCCATGAAACAACATAAAAAATGTTACAGACATAATATTCAGCAAACAAAGCCAAACACAGAAAAATGCATACTGCATGATTCTATTTATGTAAGATTCAAAAACAGGCAAAAT
>NW_026691693.1:0-55985 GCF_020826845.1 Diceros bicornis minor
GTCTGTGGCCCTCAGGGCCAGAGCAATGCTTTCAAGGCAGGGAAGCGGCCTGCAAGCTGAGTGGGAGTGGGGGGGAGGGGAGGGAGACAGCTGAAGCCGAGTCCAGAAGGGCGGCGATGGAAGAGCTGCAGCTGGGTCAGAGCCTGGAGGGAGGGCGGGGACTTCACTGAGGACCCCCCCGCCCCCCGAGGCCAGCCCTAGGCCCCGGCGGTCGCGCATGCGCCCTTGGCCTGTGCGGTGTGTGGGGGCTTGAACCCAAGCCCGCAGGGCTCCCGGAGCGGCCAGAGAAAGAAGGGCCCATGGAGAGGTAGGCGAGGTGGGCAGGGGGCGCCACCTTACTCTCCTCAGCTCCCTGAGGGAGAGAGAGAGAGACAGAGACAGAGAGAGAGATCCCTGACCTCTGAGTCTCTGCCTCCACCGCTGGCTGGTGCCAACTCACGCGCCATCCCACTTCCAGCCATCACCCCCACGCCTGCCCCCGGGGGCCAGCCCCACCACAGAGAGGCCGCTTGGTTCCTGCTCACCTCTGTGCCGTCCCTTCCCGACCTGACCCCAGTGCAGGGGATAAGCTTCAGACAAGTCTTTCCATGTCCCTCTGCATGACAATAGACTTCCTCCCCTCTCCCATTCCACAGGCCCACCCACCCGGGACATCCACCTTTGTCATTAGCTCAGGAGAGGATGCAAGATGAGAATCTCTGCTATTGTGTGGGGAGACTCAGTTTCCCGGGTTTCCCCCATGGACACATGTTCTTCAGCTGGGTCTGATTTTCTCCAGACAAGCTGTCTTGGGAAGGATTTGGCCAGCCCTAAGAACCTGAAGGGAAAGGGCGGAGGGGGATTCTCTCTCTGCCCCCGACAGCCCGGAGCTGGGTCGGTCCCTCAGACCTGGCCAGGGGCAGCCCATCCCCCGGCGCCCTTCCCCGGGGCATCCAAGGGCAGGCTCGGCGCCAGCCCCACCCCGCTCGCCACTGCCCGACCATCGTCCTCCCTCGGGCGGCCTGGGCAGGACAGGGACCCGGGTGTGGGAGGCCTCCAGATCTCAGGCCTGGCACACCGTTTACCAGGCTGCTTCCTCCTCTGACGGGGGCCCAGCACACGCCCCAGGAGACTTGGCAGCCGCCCCCAGGGCTCTAGCCTCTGGAACTCGTCCCCTTGGAAGGGGCCTGGCCCAGGTGCCAGGTTCGGCTGGTCGGCCAGCCTCCTTTGGAGAAAGCAGGCAAGCCGAGCCAGGCTTGCAGTGGCCCTGGCGTGACACCTGCCACCTCAGGCAGAGGGCCTCCCGCGTGCCCTCCATGGCGGGTTTCTCCCCGGAGCCGTGGCCTGGGCACTAGGAAGGCCGGGCCTCCCCGACTCCCGGGAGGAGGGGCTAGCCCAGTTGCGCCCTGGCCCCCAAACCCTCTGGTGCCATCTGCCTGTCTCGGCACTTCTGACTCCACAGAGCCTTTCCTACATCTGGGCTGCCTGCCGTGGCAAAGTGCAGGCGTGGGGTGAGGCCATGGCTTTGTCTTTCCAGGAATAAATGAGCCCCTGGCCGAAGCAGCAGGCCCAGGCAGAGCCTTGAGCTTGAAGCCCAGTAGGTCTGTGGCCCTCAGGGCCAGAGCAATGCTTTCAAGGCAGGGAAGCGGCCTGCAAGCTGAGTGGGAGTGGGGGAGGGGAGGGAGACAGCTGAAGCCGAGTCCAGAAGGGCGGCGATGGAAGAGCTGCAGCTGGGTCAGAGCCTGGAGGGAGGGCGGGGCCTTCACTGAGGACCCCCCCCGCCCCCCGAGGCCAGCCCTAGGCCCCGGCGGTCGCGCATGCGCCCTTGGCCTGTGCGGTGTGTGGGGGCTTGAACCCAAGCCCGCAGGGCTCCCGGAGCGGCCAGAGAAAGAAGGGCCCATGGAGAGGTAGGCGAGGTGGGCAGGGGGCGCCACCTTACTCTCCTCAGCTCCCTGAGGGAGAGAGAGAGAGACAGAGACAGAGAGAGAGATCCCTGACCTCTGAGTCTCTGCCTCCACCGCTGGCTGGTGCCAACTCACGCGCCATCCCACTTCCAGCCATCACCCCCACGCCTGCCCCGGGGCCAGCCCCACCACAGAGAGGCCGGTTGGTTCCTGCTCACCTCTGTGCCGTCCCTTCCCGACCTGACCCCAGTGCAGGGGATAAGCTTCAGACAAGTCTTTCCATGTCCCTCTGCATGACAATAGACTTCCTCCCCTCTCCCATTCCACAGGCCCACCCACCCGGGACATCCACCTTTGTCATTAGCTCAGGAGAGGATGCAAGATGAGAATCTCTGCTATTGTGTGGGGAGACTCAGTTTCCCGGGTTTCGCCCATGGACACATGTTCTTCAGCTGGGTCTGATTTTCTCCAGACAAGCTGTCTTGCGAAGGATTTGGCCAGCCCTAAGAACCTGAAGGGAAAGGGCGGAGGGGGGTTCTCTCTCTGCCCCCGACAGCCCGGAGCTGGGTCGGTCCCTCAGACCTGGCCAGGGGCAGCCCATCCCCCGGCGCCCTTCCCCGGGGCATCCAAGGGGCAGGCTCGGCGCCAGCCCCACCCCGCTCGCCACTGCCCGACCATCGTCCTCCCTCGGGCGGCCTGGGCAGGACAGGGACCCGGGTGTGGGAGGCCTCAGATCTCAGGCCTGGCACACCGTTTACCAGGCTGCTTCCTCCTCTGACGGGGGCCCAGCACACGCCCCAGGAGACTTGGCAGCCGCCCCCAGGGGCTCTAGCCTCTGGAACTCGTCCCCTTGGAAGGGGCCTGGCCCAGGTGCCAGGTTCGGCTGGTCGGCCAGCCTCCTTTGGAGAAAGCAGGCAAGCCGAGCCAGGCTTGCAGTGGCCCTGGCGTGACACCTGCCACCTCAGGCAGAGGGCCTCCCGCGTGCCCTCCATGGCGGGTTTCTCCCCGGAGCCGTGGCCTGGGCACTAGGAAGGCCGGGCCTCCCCGACTCCCGGGAGGAGGGGGCTAGCCCAGTTGCGCCCTGGCCCCCAAACCCTCTGGTGCCATCTGCCTGTCTCGGCACTTCTGACTCCACAGAGCCTTTCCTACATCTGGGCTGCCTGCCGTGGCAAAGTGCAGGCGTGGGGTGAGGCCATGGCTTTGTCTTTCCAGGAAAAAATGAGCCCCTGGCCGAAGCAGCAGGCCCAGGCAGAGCCTTGAGCTTGAAGCCCAGTAGGTCTGTGGCCCTCAGGGCCAGAGCAATGCTTTCAAGGCAGGGAAGCGGCCTGCAAGCTGAGTGGGAGTGGGGGAGGGGAGGGAGACAGCTGAAGCCGAGTCCAGAAGGGCGGGCGATGGAAGAGCTGCAGCTGGGTCAGAGCCTGGAGGGAGGGCGGGGCCTTCACTGAGGACCCCCCCGCCCCCCGAGGCCAGAACTTGGCCCACGGCGGTCGCGCATGCGCCCTTGGCCTGTGCGGTGTGTGGGGGCTTGAACCCAAGCCCGCAGGGCTCCCGGAGCGGCCAGAGAAAGAAGGGCCCATGGAGAGGTAGGCGAGGTGGGCAGGGGCGCCACCTTACTCTCCTCAGCTCCCTGAGGGAGAGAGAGAGAGACAGAGACAGAGAGAGAGATCCCTGACCTCTGAGTCTCTGCCTCCACCGCTGGCTGGTGCCAACTCACGCGCCATCCCACTTCCAGCCATCACCCCCACGCCTGCCCCGGGGCCAGCCCCACCACAGAGAGGCCGGTTGGTTCCTGCTCACCTCTGTGCCGTCCCTTCCCGACCTGACCCCAGTGCAGGGGATAAGCTTCAGACAAGTCTTTCCATGTCCCTCTGCATGACAATAGACTTCCTCCCCTCTCCCATTCCACAGGCCCACCCACCCGGGACATCCACCTTTGTCATTAGCTCAGGAGAGGATGCAAGATGAGAATCTCTGCTATTGTGTGGGGAGACTCAGTTTCCCGGGTTTCCCCCATGGACACATGTTCTTCAGCTGGGTCTGATTTTCTCCAGACAAGCTGTCTTGGGAAGGATTTGGCCAGCCCTAAGAACCTGAAGGGAAAGGGCGGAGGGGGGTTCTCTCTCTGCCCCCGACAGCCCGGAGCTGGGTCGGTCCCTCAGACCTGGCCAGGGGCAGCCCATCCCCCGGCGCCCTTCCCCGGGGGCATCCAAGGGCAGGCTCGGCGCCAGCCCCACCCCGCTCGCCACTGCCCGACCATCGTCCTCCCTCGGGCGGCCTGGGCAGGACAGGGACCCGGGTGTGGGAGGCCTCCAGATCTCAGGCCTGGCACACCGTTTACCAGGCTGCTTCCTCCTCTGACGGGGGCCCAGCACACGCCCCAGGAGACTTGGCAGCCGCCCCCAGGGCCCTAGCCTCTGGAACTCGTCCCCTTGGAAGGGGCCTGGCCCAGGTGCCAGGTTCGGCTGGTCGGCCAGCCTCCTTTGGAGAATGCAGGCAAGCCGAGCCAGGATTGCAGTGGCCCTGGCGTGACACCTGCCACCTCAGGCAGAGGGCCTCCCGCGTGCCCTCCATGGCGGGTTTCTCCCCGGAGCCGTGGCCTGGGCACTAGGAAGGCCGGGCCTCCCCGACTCCCGGGAGGAGGGGCTAGCCCAGTTGCGCCCTGGCCCCCAAACCCTCTGGTGCCATCTGCCTGTCTCGGCACTTCTGACTCCACAGAGCCTTTCCTACATCTGGGCTGCCTGCCGTGGCAAAGTGCAGGCGTGGGGTGAGGCCATGGCTTTGTCTTTCCAGGAAAAAATGAGCCCCTGGCCGAAGCAGCAGGCCCAGGCAGAGCCTTGAGCTTGAAGCCCAGTAGGTCTGTGGCCCTCAGGGCCAGAGCAATGCTTTCAAGGCAGGGAAGCGGCCTGCAAGCTGAGTGGGAGTGGGGGGAGGGGAGGGAGACAGCTGAAGCCGAGTCCAGAAGGGCGGCGATGGAAGAGCTGCAGCTGGGTCAGAGCCTGGAGGGAGGGCGGGGGCTTCACTGAGGACCCTCCCGCCCCCCGAGGCCAGCCCTAGGCCCCGGCGGTCGCGCATGCGCCCTTGGCCTGTGCGGTGTGTGGGGGCTTGAACCCAAGCCCGCAGGGCTCCCGGAGCGGCCAGAGAAAGAAGGGCCCATGGAGAGGTAGGCGAGGTGGGCAGGGGGGCGCCACCTTACTCTCCTCAGCTCCCTGAGGGAGAGAGAGAGAGACAGAGACAGAGAGAGAGATCCCTGACCTCTGAGTCTCTGCCTCCACCGCTGGCTGGTGCCAACTCACGCGCCATCCCACTTCCAGCCATCACCCCCACGCCTGCCCCGGGGCCAGCCCCACCACAGAGAGGCCGGTTGGTTCCTGCTCACCTCTGTGCCGTCCCTTCCCGACCTGAACCCAGTGCAGGGGATAAGCTTCAGACAAGTCTTTCCATGTCCCTCTGCATGACAATAGACTTCCTCCCCTCTCCCATTCCACAGGCCCACCCACCCGGGACATCCACCTTTGTACTAGCTCAGGAGAGGATGCAAGATGAGAATCTCTGCTATTGTGTGGGGAGACTCAGTTTCCCGGGTTTCCCCCATGGACACATGTTCTTCAGCTGGGTCTGATTTTCTCCAGACAAGCTGTCTTGGGAAGGATTTGGCCAGCCCTAAGAAGCTGAAGGGAAAGGGCGGAGGGGGGTTCTCTCTCTGCCCCCGACAGCCCCGAGCTGGGTCGGTCCCTCAGACCTGGCCAGGGGCAGCCCATCCCCCGGCGCCCTTCCCCGGGGCATCCAAGGGCAGGCTCCGCGCCAGCCCCACCCCGCTCGCCACTGCCCGACCATCGTCCTCCCTCGGGGGGCCTGGGCAGGACAGGGACCCGGGTGTGGGAGGCCTCCAGATCTCAGGCCTGGCACACCGTTTACCAGGCTGCTTCCTCCTCTGACGGGGGCCCAGCACACGCCCCAGGAGTCTTGGCAGCCGCCCCCAGTGCTCTAGCCTCTGGAACTCGTCCCCTTGGAAGGGGCCTGGCCCAGGTGCCAGGTTCGGCTGGTCGGCCAGCCTCCTTTGGAGAAAGCAGGCAAGCCGAGCCAGGCTTGCAGTGGCCCTGGCATGACACCTGCCACCTCAGGCAGAGGGCCTCCCGCGTGCCCTCCATGGCGGGTTTCTCCCCGGAGCCGTGGCCTGGGCACTAGGAAGGCCGGGCCTCCCCGACTCCCGGGAGGAGGGGCTAGCCCAGTTGCGCCCTGGCCCCCAAACCCTCTGGTGCCATCTGCCTGTCTCGGCACTTCTGACTCCACAGAGCCTTTCCTACATCTGGGCTGCCTGCCGTGGCAAAGTGCAGGCGTGGGGTGAGGCCATGGCTTTGTCTTTCCAGGAAAAAATGAGCCCCTGGCCGAAGCAGCAGGCCCAGGCAGAGCCTTGAGCTTGAAGCCCAGTAGGTCTGTGGCCCTCAGGGCCAGAGCAATGCTTTCAAGGCAGGGAAGCAGCCTGCAAGCTGAGTGGGAGTGGGGGAGGGGAGGGAGACAGCTGAAGCCGAGTCCAGAAGGGCGGCGATGGAAGAGCTGCAGCTGGGTCAGAGCCTGGAGGGAGGGCGGGGCCTTCACTGAGGACCCCCCCGCCCCCCGAGGCCAGCCCTAGGCCCCGGCGGTCGCGCATGCGCCCTTGGCCTGTGCGGTGTGTGGGGGCTTGAACCCAAGCCCGCAGGGCTCCCGGAGCGGCCAGAGAAAGAAGGGCCCATGGAGAGGTAGGCGAGGTGGGCAGGGGTCGCCACCTTACTCTCCTCAGCTCCCTGAGGTAGAGAGAGAGAGACAGAGACAGAGAGAGAGATCCCTGACCTCTGAGTCTCTGCCTCCACCGCTGGCTGGTGCCAACTCACGCGCCATCCCACTTCCAGCCATCACCCCCACGCCTGCCCCGGGGCCAGCCCCACCACAGAGAGGCCGGTTGGTTCCTGCTCACCTCTGTGCCGTCCCTTCCCGACCTGACCCCAGTGCAGGGGATAAGCTTCAGACAAGTCTTTCCATGTCCCTCTGCATGACAATAGACTTCCTCCCCTCTCCCATTCCACAGGCCCACCCACCCGGGACATCCACCTTTGTCATTAGCTCAGGAGAGGATGCAAGATGAGAATCTCTGCTATTGTGTGGGGAGACTCAGTTTCCCGGGTTTCCCCCATGGACACATGTTCTTCAGCTGGGTCTGATTTTCTCCAGACAAGCTGTCTTGGGAAGGATTTGGCCAGCCCTAAGAACCTGAAGGGAAAGGGCGGAGGGGGGTTCTCTCTCTGCCCCCGACAGCCCGGAGCTGGGTCGGTCCCTCAGACCTGGCCAGGGGCAGCCCATCCCCCGGCGCCCTTCCCCGGGGCATCCAAGGGCAGGCTCGGCGCCAGCCCCACCCCGCTCGCCACTGCCCGACCATCGTCCTCCCTCGGGCGGCCTGGGCAGGACAGGGACCGGGGTGTGGGAGGCCTCCAGATCTCAGGCCTGGCACACCGTTTACCAGGCTGCTTCCTCCTCTGACGGGGGCCCAGCACACGCCCCAGGAGACTTGGCAGCCGCCCCCAGAGCTCTAGCCTCTGGAACTCGTACCCTTGGAAGGGGCCTGGCCCAGGTGCCAGGTTCGGCTGGTCGGCCAGCCTCCTTTGGAGAAAGCAGGCAAGCCGAGCCAGGCTTGCAGTGGCCCTGGCGTGACACCTGCCACCTCAGGCAGAGGGCCTCCCGCGTGCCCTCCATGGCGGGTTTCTCCCCGGAGCCGTGGCCTGGGCACTAGGAAGGCCGGGCCTCCCCGACTCCCGGGAGGAGGGGTTAGCCCAGTTGCGCCCTGGCCCCCAAACCCTCTGGTGCCATCTGCCTGTCTCGGCACTTCTGACTCCACAGAGCCTTTCCTACATCTGGGCTGCCTGCCGTGGCAAAGTGCAGGCGTGGGGTGAGGCCATGGCTTTGTCTTTCCAGGAAAAAATGAGCCCCTGGCCGAAGCAGCAGGCCCAGGCAGAGCCTTGAGCTTGAAGCCCAGTAGGTCTGTGGCCCTCAGGGCCAGAGCAATGCTTTCAAGGCAGGGAAGCGGCCTGCAAGCTGAGTGGGAGTGGGGGAGGGGAGGGAGACAGCTGAAGCCGAGTCCAGAAGGGCGGCGATGGAAGAGCTGCAGCTGGGTCAGAGCCTGGAGGGAGGGCGGGGCCTTCACTGAGGACCCCCCCGCCCCCCGAGGCCAGAACTTGGCCCACGGCGGTCGCGCATGCGCCCTTGGCCTGTGCGGTGTGTGGGGGCTTGAACCCAAGCCCGCAGGGCTCCCGGAGCGGCCAGAGAAAGAAGGGCCCATGGAGAGGTAGGCGAGGTGGGCAGGGGCGCCACCTTACTCTCCTCAGCTCCCTGAGGGAGAGAGAGAGAGACAGAGACAGAGAGAGAGATCCCTGACCTCTGAGTCTCTGCCTCCACCGCTGGCTGGTGCCAACTCACGCGCCATCCCACTTCCAGCCATCACCCCCACGCCTGCCCCGGGGCCAGCCCCACCACAGAGAGGCCGGTTGGTTCCTGCTCACCTCTGTGCCGTCCCTTCCCGACCTGACCCCAGTGCAGGGGATAAGCTTCAGACAAGTCTTTCCATGTCCCTCTGCATGACAATAGACTTCCTCCCCTCTCCCATTCCACAGGCCCACCCACCCGGGACATCCACCTTTGTCATTAGCTCAGGAGAGGATGCAAGATGAGAATCTCTGCTATTGTGTGGGGAGACTCAGTTTCCCGGGTTTCCCCCATGGACACATGTTCTTCAGCTGGGTCTGATTTTCTCCAGACAAGCTGTCTTGGGAAGGATTTGGCCAGCCCTAAGAACCTGAAGGGAAAGGGCGGAGGGGGGTTCTCTCTCTGCCCCCGACAGCCCGGAGCTGGGTCGGTCCCTCAGACCTGGCCAGGGGCAGCCCATCCCCCGGCGCCCTTCCCCGGGGCATCCAAGGGCAGGCTCGGCGCCAGCCCCACCCCGCTCGCCACTGCCCGACCATCGTCCTCCCTCGGGCGGCCTGGGCAGGACAGGGACCCGGGTGTGGGAGGCCTCCAGATCTCAGGCCTGGCACACCGTTTACCAGGCTGCTTCCTCCTCTGACGGGGGCCCAGCACACGCCCCAGGAGACTTGGCAGCCGCCCCCAGGGCCCTAGCCTCTGGAACTCGTCCCCTTGGAAGGGGCCTGGCCCAGGTGCCAGGTTCGGCTGGTCGGCCAGCCTCCTTTGGAGAATGCAGGCAAGCCGAGCCAGGATTGCAGTGGCCCTGGCGTGACACCTGCCACCTCAGGCAGAGGGCCTCCCGCGTGCCCTCCATGGCGGGTTTCTCCCCGGAGCCGTGGCCTGGGCACTAGGAAGGCCGGGCCTCCCCGACTCCCGGGAGGAGGGGCTAGCCCAGTTGCGCCCTGGCCCCCAAACCCTCTGGTGCCATCTGCCTGTCTCGGCACTTCTGACTCCACAGAGCCTTTCCTACATCTGGGCTGCCTGCCGTGGCAAAGTGCAGGCGTGGGGTGAGGCCATGGCTTTGTCTTTCCAGGAAAAAATGAGCCCCTGGCCGAAGCAGCAGGCCCAGGCAGAGCCTTGAGCTTGAAGCCCAGTAGGTCTGTGGCCCTCAGGGCCAGAGCAATGCTTTCAAGGCAGGGAAGCGGCCTGCAAGCTGAGTGGGAGTGGGGGAGGGGAGGGAGACAGCTGAAGCCGAGTCCAGAAGGGCGGCGATGGAAGAGCTGCAGCTGGGTCAGAGCCTGGAGGGAGGGCGGGGGCTTCACTGAGGACCCTCCCGCCCCCCGAGGCCAGCCCTAGGCCCCGGCGGTCGCGCATGCGCCCTTGGCCTGTGCGGTGTGTGGGGGCTTGAACCCAAGCCCGCAGGGCTCCCGGAGCGGCCAGAGAAAGAAGGGCCCATGGAGAGGTAGGCGAGGTGGGCAGGGGGCGCCACCTTACTCTCCTCAGCTCCCTGAGGGAGAGAGAGAGAGACAGAGACAGAGAGAGAGATCCCTGACCTCTGAGTCTCTGCCTCCACCGCTGGCTGGTGCCAACTCACGCGCCATCCCACTTCCAGCCATCACCCCCACGCCTGCCCCGGGGCCAGCCCCACCACAGAGAGGCCGGTTGGTTCCTGCTCACCTCTGTGCCGTCCCTTCCCGACCTGAACCCAGTGCAGGGGATAAGCTTCAGACAAGTCTTTCCATGTCCCTCTGCATGACAATAGACTTCCTCCCCTCTCCCATTCCACAGGCCCACCCACCCGGGACATCCACCTTTGTACTAGCTCAGGAGAGGATGCAAGATGAGAATCTCTGCTATTGTGTGGGGAGACTCAGTTTCCCGGGTTTCCCCCATGGACACATGTTCTTCAGCTGGGTCTGATTTTCTCCAGACAAGCTGTCTTGGGAAGGATTTGGCCAGCCCTAAGAAGCTGAAGGGAAAGGGCGGAGGGGGGTTCTCTCTCTGCCCCCGACAGCCCCGAGCTGGGTCGGTCCCTCAGACCTGGCCAGGGGCAGCCCATCCCCCGGCGCCCTTCCCCGGGGCATCCAAGGGCAGGCTCCGCGCCAGCCCCACCCCGCTCGCCACTGCCCGACCATCGTCCTCCCTCGGGGGGCCTGGGCAGGACAGGGACCCGGGTGTGGGAGGCCTCCAGATCTCAGGCCTGGCACACCGTTTACCAGGCTGCTTCCTCCTCTGACGGGGGCCCAGCACACGCCCCAGGAGTCTTGGCAGCCGCCCCCAGTGCTCTAGCCTCTGGAACTCGTCCCCTTGGAAGGGGCCTGGCCCAGGTGCCAGGTTCGGCTGGTCGGCCAGCCTCCTTTGGAGAAAGCAGGCAAGCCGAGCCAGGCTTGCAGTGGCCCTGGCATGACACCTGCCACCTCAGGCAGAGGGCCTCCCGCGTGCCCTCCATGGCGGGTTTCTCCCCGGAGCCGTGGCCTGGGCACTAGGAAGGCCGGGCCTCCCCGACTCCCGGGAGGAGGGGCTAGCCCAGTTGCGCCCTGGCCCCCAAACCCTCTGGTGCCATCTGCCTGTCTCGGCACTTCTGACTCCACAGAGCCTTTCCTACATCTGGGCTGCCTGCCGTGGCAAAGTGCAGGCGTGGGGTGAGGCCATGGCTTTGTCTTTCCAGGAAAAAATGAGCCCCTGGCCGAAGCAGCAGGCCCAGGCAGAGCCTTGAGCTTGAAGCCCAGTAGGTCTGTGGCCCTCAGGGCCAGAGCAATGCTTTCAAGGCAGGGAAGCGGCCTGCAAGCTGAGTGGGAGTGGGGGAGGGGAGGGAGACAGCTGAAGCCGAGTCCAGAAGGGCGGCGATGGAAGAGCTGCAGCTGGGTCAGAGCCTGGAGGGAGGGCGGGGCCTTCACTGAGGACCCTCCCGCCCCCCGAGGCCAGCCCTAGGCCCCGGCGGTCGCGCATGCGCCCTTGGCCTGTGCGGTGTGTGGGGGCTTGAACCCAAGCCCGCAGGGCTCCCGGAGCGGCCAGAGAAAGCAGGGCCCATGGAGAGGTAGGCGAGGTGGGCAGGGGGCGCCACCTTACTCTCCTCAGCTCCCTGAGGGAGAGAGAGAGAGACAGAGACAGAGAGAGAGATCCCTGACCTCTGAGTCTCTGCCTCCACCGCTGGCTGGTGCCAACTCACGCGCCATCCCACTTCCAGCCATCACCCCCACGCCTGCCCCGGGGCCAGCCCCACCACAGAGAGGCCGCTTGGTTCCTGCTCACTTCTGTGCCGTCCCTTCCGACCTGACCCCAGTGCAGGGGATAAGCTTCAGACAAGTCTTTCCATGTCCCTCTGCATGACAATAGACTTCCTCCCCTCTCCCATTCCACAGGCCCACCCACCCGGGACATCCACCTTTGTCATTAGCTCAGGAGAGGATGCAAGATGAGAATCTCTGCTATTGTGTGGGGAGACTCAGTTTCCCGGGTTTCCCCCATGGACACATGTTCTTCAGCTGGGTCTGATTTTCTCCAGACAAGCTGTCTTGGGAAGGATTTGGCCAGCCCTAAGAAGCTGAAGGGAAAGGGCGGAGGGGGGTTCTCTCTCTGCCCCCGACAGCCCCGAGCTGGGTCGGTCCCTCAGACCTGGCCAGGGGCAGCCCATCCCCCGGCGCCCTTCCCCGGGGCATCCAAGGGCAGGCTCCGCGCCAGCCCCACCCCGCTCGCCACTGCCCGACCATCGTCCTCCCTCGGGGGGCCTGGGCAGGACAGGGACCCGGGTGTGGGAGGCCTCCAGATCTCAGGCCTGGCACACCGTTTACCAGGCTGCTTCCTCCTCTGACGGGGGCCCAGCACACGCCCCAGGAGTCTTGGCAGCCGCCCCCAGTGCTCTAGCCTCTGGAACTCGTCCCCTTGGAAGGGGCCTGGCCCAGGTGCCAGGTTCGGCTGGTCGGCCAGCCTCCTTTGGAGAAAGCAGGCAAGCCGAGCCAGGCTTGCAGTGGCCCTGGCATGACACCTGCCTCCTCAGGCAGAGGGCCTCCCGCGTGCCCTCCATGGCGGGTTTCTCCCCGGAGCCGTGGCCTGGGCACTAGGAAGGCCGGGCCTCCCCGACTCCCGGGAGGAGGGGCTAGCCCAGTTGCGCGCTGGCCCCCAAACCCTCTGGTGCCATCTGCCTGTCTCGGCACTTCTGACTCCACAGAGCCTTTCCTACATCTGGGCTGCCTGCCGTGGCAAAGTGCAGGCGTGGGGTGAGGCCATGGCTTTGTCTTTCCAGGAAAAAATGAGCCCCTGGCCGAAGCAGCAGGCCCAGGCAGAGCCTTGAGCTTGAAGCCCAGTAGGTCTGTGGCCCTCAGGGCCAGAGCAATGCTGTCAAGGCAGGGAAGCGGCCTGCAAGCTGAGTGGGAGTGGGGGAGGGGAGGGAGACAGCTGAAGCCGAGTCCAGAAGGGCGGCGATGGAAGAGCTGCAGCTGGGTCAGAGCCTGGATGGAGGGCGGGGCCTTCACTGAGGACCCCCCCGCCCCCCGAGGCCAGCCCTAGGCCCCGGCGGTCGCGCATGCGCCCTTGGCCTGTGCGGTGTGTGGGGGCTTGAACCCAAGCCCGCAGGGCTCCCGGAGCCGCCAGAGAAAGAAGGGCCCATGGAGAGGTAGGCGAGGTGGGCAGGGGCGCCACCTTACTCTCCTCAGCTCCCTGAGGGAGAGAGAGAGAGACAGAGACAGAGAGAGAGATCCCTGACCTCTGAGTCTCTGCCTCCACCGCTGGCTGGTGCCAACTCACGCGCCATCCCACTTCCAGGCATCACCCCCACGCCTGCCCCGGGGCCAGCCCCACCACAGAGAGGCCGGTTGGTTCCTGCTCACCTCTGTGCAGTCCCTTCCCGACCTGACCCCAGTGCAGGGGATAAGCTTCAGACAAGTCTTTCCATGTCCCTCTGCATGACAATAGACTTCCTCCCCTCTCCCATTCCACAGGCCCACCCACCCGGGACATCCACCTTTGTCATTAGCTCAGGAGAGGATGCAAGATGAGAATCTCTGCTATTGTGTGGGGAGACTCAGTTTCCCGGGTTTCCCCCATGGACACATGTTCTTCAGCTGGGTCTGATTTTCTCCAGACAAGCTGTCTTGGGAAGGATTTGGCCAGCCCTAAGAACCTGAAGGGAAAGGGCGGAGGGGGATTCTCTCTCTGCCCCCGACAGCCCGGAGCTGGGTCGGTCCCTCAGACCTGGCCAGGGCAGCCCATCCCCCGGCGCCCTTCCCCGGGGCATCCAAGGGCAGGCTCCGCGCCAGCCCCACCCCGCTCGCCACTGCCCGACCATCGTCCTCCCTCGGGCGGCCTGGGCAGGACAGTGACCCGGGTGTGGGAGGCCTCCAGATCTCAGGCCTGGCACACCGTTTACCAGGCTGCTTCCTCCTCTGACGGGGGCCCAGCACACGCCCCAGGAGACTTGGCAGCCGCCCCCAGGGCTCTAGCCTCTGGAACTCGTCCCCTTGGAAGGGGCCTGGCCCAGGTGCCAGGTTCGGCTGGTCGGCCAGCCTCCTTTGGAGAAAGCAGGCAAGCCGAGCCAGGCTTGCAGTGGCCCTGGCGTGACACCTGCCACCTCAGGCAGAGGTCCTCCCGCGTGCCCTCCATGGCGGGTTTCTCCCCGGAGCCGTGGCCTGGGCACTAGGAAGGCCGGGCCTCCCCGACTCCCGGGAGGAGGGGCTAGCCCAGTTGCGCCCTGGCCCCCAAACCCTCTGGTGCCATCTGCCTGTCTCCGCACTTCTGACTCCACAGAGCCTTACCTACATCTGGGCTGCCTGCCGTGGAAAAGTGCAGGCGTGGGGTGAGGCCATGGCTTTGTCTTTCCAGGAATAAATGAGCCCCTGGCCGAAGCAGCAGGCCCAGGCAGAGCCTTGAGCTTGAAGCCCAGTAGGTCTGTGGCCCTCAGGGCCAGAGCAATGTTTTCAAGGCAGGGAAGCGGCCTGCAAGCTGAGTGGGAGTGGGGGAGGGGAGGGAGACAGCTGAAGCCGAGTCCAGAAGGGCGGCGATGGAAGAGCTGCAGCTGGGTCAGAGCCTGGAGGGAGGGCGGGGCCTTCACTGAGGACCCCCCGCCCCCCGAGGCCAGAACTAGGCCCACGGCGGTCGCGCATGCGCCCTTGGCCTGTGCGGTGTGTGGGGGCTTGAACCCAAGCCCGCAGGGCTCCCGGAGCCGCCAGAGAAAGAAGGGCCCATGGAGAGGTAGGCGAGGTGGGCAGGGGCGCCACCTTACTCTCCTCAGCTCCCTGAGGGAGAGAGAGAGAGACAGAGACAGAGAGAGAGATCCCTGACCTCTGAGTCTCTGCCTCCACCGCTGGCTGGTGCCAACTCACGCGCCATCCCACTTCCAGGCATCACCCCCACGCCTGCCCCGGGGCCAGCCCCACCACAGAGAGGCCGGTTGGTTCCTGCTCACCTCTGTGCAGTCCCTTCCCGACCTGACCCCAGTGCAGGGGATAAGCTTCAGACAAGTCTTTCCATGTCCCTCTGCATGACAATAGACTTCCTCCCCTCTCCCATTCCACAGGCCCACCCACCCGGGACATCCACCTTTGTCATTAGCTCAGGAGAGGATGCAAGATGAGAATCTCTGCTATTGTGTGGGGAGACTCAGTTTCCCGGGTTTCCCCCATGGACACATGTTCTTCAGCTGGGTCTGATTTTCTCCAGACAAGCTGTCTTGGGAAGGATTTGGCCAGCCCTAAGAACCTGAAGGGAAAGGGCGGAGGGGGATTCTCTCTCTGCCCCCGACAGCCCGGAGATGGGTCGGTCCCTCAGACCTGGCCAGGGGCAGCCCATCCCCCGGCGCCCTTCCCCGGGGCATCCAAGGGCAGGCTCGGCGCCAGCCCCACCCCGCTCGCCACTGCCCGACCATCGTCCTCCCTCGGGCGGCCTGGGCAGGACAGTGACCCGGGTGTGGGAGGCCTCCAGATCTCAGGCCTGGCACACCGTTTACCAGGCTGCTTCCTCCTCTGACGGGGGCCCAGCACACGCCCCAGGAGACTTGGCAGCCGCCCCCAGGGCTCTAGCCTCTGGAACTCGTCCCCTTGGAAGGGGCCTGGCCCAGGTGCCAGGTTCGGCTGGTCGGCCAGCCTCCTTTGGAGAAAGCAGGCAAGCCGAGCCAGGCTTGCAGTGGCCCTGGCGTGACACCTGCCACCTCAGGCAGAGGTCCTCCCGCGTGCCCTCCATGGCGGGTTTCTCCCCGGAGCCGTGGCCTGGGCACTAGGAAGGCCGGGCCTCCCCGACTCCCGGGAGGAGGGGCTAGCCCAGTTGCGCCCTGGCCCCCAAACCCTCTGGTGCCATCTGCCTGTCTCGGCACTTCTGACTCCACAGAGCCTTACCTACATCTGGGCTGCCTGCCGTGGAAAAGTGCAGGCGTGGGGTGAGGCCATGGCTTTGTCTTTCCAGGAATAAATGAGCCCCTGGCCGAAGCAGCAGGCCCAGGCAGAGCCTTGAGCTTGAAGCCCAGTAGGTCTGTGGCCCTCAGGGCCAGAGCAATGCTTTCAAGGCAGGGAAGCGGCCTGCAAGCTGAGTGGGAGTGGGGGAGGGGAGGGAGACAGCTGAAGCCGAGTCCAGAAGGGCGGCGATGGAAGAGCTGCAGCTGGGTCAGAGCCTGGAGGGAGGGCGGGGCCTTCACTGAGGACCCCCCCGCCCCCCGAGGCCAGCCCTAGGCCCCGGCGGTCGCGCATGCGCCCTTGGCCTGTGCGGTGTGTGGGGGCTTGAACCCAAGCCCGCAGGGCTCCCGGAGCGGCCAGAGAAAGAAGGGCCCATGGAGAGGTAGGCGAGGTGGGCAGGGGGCGCCACCTTACTCTCCTCAGCTCCCTGAGGGAGAGAGAGAGAGACAGAGACAGAGAGAGAGATCCCTGACCTCTGAGTCTCTGCCTCCACCGCTGGCTGGTGCCAACTCACGCGCCATCCCACTTCCAGCCATCACCCCCACGCCTGCCCCGGGGCCAGCCCCACCACAGAGAGGCCGGTTGGTTCCTGCTCACCTCTGTGCCTTCCCTTCCCGACCTGACCCCAGTGCAGGGGATAAGCTTCAGACAAGTCTTTCCATGTCCCTCTGCATGACAATAGACTTCCTCCCCTCTCCCATTCCACAGGCCCACCCACCCGGGACATCCACCTTTGTCATTAGCTCAGGAGAGGATGCAAGATGAGAATCTCTGCTATTGTGTGGGGAGACTCAGTTTCCCGGGTTTCCCCCATGGACACATGTTCTTCAGCTGGGTCTGATTTTCTCAAGACAAGCTGTCTTGCGAAGGATTTGGCCAGCCCTAAGAACCTGAAGGGAAAGGGCGGAGGGGGGTTCTCTCTCTGCCCCCGACAGCCCCGAGCTGGGTCGGTCCCTCAGACCTGGCCAGGGGCAGCCCATCCCCCGGCGCCCTTCCCCGGGGCATCCAAGGGCAGGCTCGGCGCCAGCCCCACCCCGCTCGCCACTGCCCGACCATCGTCCTCCCTCGGGGGGCCTGGGCAGGACAGGGACCCGGCTGTGGGAGGCCTCCAGATCTCAGGCCTGGCACACCGTTTACCAGGCTGCTTCCTCCTCTGACGGGGGCCCAGCACACGCCCCAGGAGTCTTGGCAGCCGCCCCCAGGGCTCTAGCCTCTGGAACTCGTCCCCTTGGAAGGGGCCTGGCCCAGGTGCCAGGTTCGGCTGGTCGGCCAGCCTCCTTTGGAGAAAGCAGGCAAGCCGAGCCAGGCTTGCAGTGGCCCTGGCGTGACACCTGCCACCAAAGGCAGAGGGCCTCCCGCGTGCCCTCCATGGCGGGTTTCTCCCCGGAGCCGTGGCCTGGGCACTAGGAAGGCCGGGCCTCCCCGACTCCCGGGAGGAGGGGCTAGCCCAGTTGCGCCCTGGCCCCCAAACCCTCTGGTGCCATCTGCCTGTCTCGGCACTTCTGACTCCACAGAGCCTTTCCTACATCTGGGCTGCCTGCCGTGGCAAAGTGCAGGCGTGGGGTGAGGCCATGGCTTTGTCTTTCCAGGAAAAAATGAGCCCCTGGCCGAAGCAGCAGGCCCAGGCAGAGCCTTGAGCTTGAAGCCCAGTAGGTCTGTGGCCCTCAGGGCCAGAGCAATGTTTTCAAGGCAGGGAAGCGGCCTGCAAGCTGAGTGGGAGTGGGGGAGGGGAGGGAGACAGCTGAAGCCGAGTCCAGAAGGGCGGCGATGGAAGAGCTGCAGCTGGGTCAGAGCCTGGAGGGAGGGCGGGGCCTTCACTGAGGACCCCCCGCCCCCCGAGGCCAGAACTAGGCCCACGGCGGTCGCGCATGCGCCCTTGGCCTGTGCGGTGTGTGGGGGCTTGAACCCAAGCCCGCAGGGCTCCCGGAGCCGCCAGAGAAAGAAGGGCCCATGGAGAGGTAGGCGAGGTGGGCAGGGGCGCCACCTTACTCTCCTCAGCTCCCTGAGGGAGAGAGAGAGAGACAGAGACAGAGAGAGAGATCCCTGACCTCTGAGTCTCTGCCTCCACCGCTGGCTGGTGCCAACTCACGCGCCATCCCACTTCCAGGCATCACCCCCACGCCTGCCCCGGGGCCAGCCCCACCACAGAGAGGCCGGTTGGTTCCTGCTCACCTCTGTGCAGTCCCTTCCCAACCTGACCCCAGTGCAGGGGATAAGCTTCAGACAAGTCTTTCCATGTCCCTCTGCATGACAATAGACTTCCTCCCCTCTCCCATTCCACAGGCCCACCCACCCGGGACATCCACCTTTGTCATTAGCTCAGGAGAGGATGCAAGATGAGAATCTCTGCTATTGTGTGGGGAGACTCAGTTTCCCGGGTTTCCCCCATGGACACATGTTCTTCAGCTGGGTCTGATTTTCTCCAGACAAGCTGTCTTGGGAAGGATTTGGCCAGCCCTAAGAACCTGAAGGGAAAGGGCGGAGGGGGATTCTCTCTCTGCCCCCGACAGCCCGGAGCTGGGTCGGTCCCTCAGACCTGGCCAGGGGCAGCCCATCCCCCGGCGCCCTTCCCCGGGGCATCCAAGGGCAGGCTCGGCGCCAGCCCCACCCCGCTCGCCACTGCCCGACCATCGTCCTCCCTCGGGCGGCCTGGGCAGGACAGTGACCCGGGTGTGGGAGGCCTCCAGATCTCAGGCCTGGCACACCGTTTACCAGGCTGCTTCCTCCTCTGACGGGGGCCCAGCACACGCCCCAGGAGACTTGGCAGCCGCCCCCAGGGCTCTAGCCTCTGGAACTCGTCCCCTTGGAAGGGGCCTGGCCCAGGTGCCAGGTTCGGCTGGTCGGCCAGCCTCCTTTGGAGAAAGCAGGCAAGCCGAGCCAGGCTTGCAGTGGCCCTGGCGTGACACCTGCCACCTCAGGCAGAGGTCCTCCCGCGTGCCCTCCATGGCGGGTTTCTCCCCGGAGCCGTGGCCTGGGCACTAGGAAGGCCGGGCCTCCCCGACTCCCGGGAGGAGGGGCTAGCCCAGTTGCGCCCTGGCCCCCAAACCCTCTGGTGCCATCTGCCTGTCTCGGCACTTCTGACTCCACAGAGCCTTACCTACATCTGGGCTGCCTGCCGTGGCAAAGTGCAGGCGTGGGGTGAGGCCATGGCTTTGTCTTTCCAGGAATAAATGAGCCCCTGGCCGAAGCAGCAGGCCCAGGCAGAGCCTTGAGCTTGAAGCCCAGTAGGTCTGTGGCCCTCAGGGCCAGAGCAATGCTTTCAAGGCAGGGAAGCGGCCTGCAAGCTGAGTGGGAGTGGGGGAGGGGAAGGAGACAGCTGAAGCCGAGTCCAGAAGGGCGGCGATGGAAGAGCTGCAGCTGGGTCAGAGCCTGGAGGGAGGGCGGGGCCTTCACTGAGGACCCCCCCGCCCCCCGAGGCCAGCCCTAGGCCCCGGCGGTCGCGCATGCGCCCTTGGCCTGTGCGGTGTGTGGGGGCTTGAACCCAAGCCCGCAGGGCTCCCGGAGCGGCCAGAGAAAGAAGGGCCCATGGAGAGGTAGGCGAGGTGGGCAGGGGGCGCCACCTTACTCTCCTCAGCTCCCTGAGGGAGAGAGAGAGAGACAGAGACAGAGAGAGAGATCCCTGACCTCTGAGTCTCTGCCTCCACCGCTGGCTGGTGCCAACTCACGCGCCATCCCACTTCCAGCCATCACCCCCACGCCTGCCCCGGGGCCAGCCCCACCACAGAGAGGCCGGTTGGTTCCTGCTCACCTCTGTGCCGTCCCTTCCCGACCTGACCCCAGTGCAGGGGATAAGCTTCAGACAAGTCTTTCCATGTCCCTCTGCATGACAATAGACTTCCTCCCCTCTCCCATTCCACAGGCCCACCCACCCGGGACATCCACCTTTGTCATTAGCTCAGGAGAGGATGCAAGATGAGAATCTCTGCTATTGTGTGGGGAGACTCAGTTTCCCGGGTTTCCCCCATGGACACATGTTCTTCAGCTGGGTCTGATTTTCTCCAGACAAGCTGTCTTGCGAAGGATTTGGCCAGCCCTAAGAACCTGAAGGGAAAGGGCGGAGGGGGGTTCTCTCTCTGCCCCCGACAGCCCGGAGCTGGGTCGGTCCCTCAGACCTGGCCAGGGGCAGCCCATCCCCCGGCGCCCTTCCCCGGGGCATCCAAGGGCAGGCTCGGCGCCAGCCCCACCCCGCTCGCCACTGCCCGACCATCGTCCTCCCTCGGGCGGCCTGGGCCGGACAGGGACCCGGGTGTGGGAGGCCTCCAGATCTCAGGCCTGGCACACCGTTTACCAGGCTGCTTCCTCCTCTGACGGGGGCCCAGCACACGCCCCAGGAGACTTGGCAGCCGCCCCCAGGGCTCTAGCCTCTGGAACTCGTCCCCTTGGAAGGGGCCTGGCCCAGGTGCCAGGTTCGGCTGGTCGGCCAGCCTCCTTTGGAGAAAGCAGGCAAGCCGAGCCAGGCTTGCAGTGGCCCTGGCGTGACACCTGCCACCTCAGGCAGAGGGCCTCCCGCGTGCCCTCCATGGCGGGTTTCTCCCCGGAGCCGTGGCCTGGGCACTAGGAAGGCCGGGCCTCCCCGACTCCCGGGAGGAGGGGCTAGCCCAGTTGCGCCCTGGCCCCCAAACCCTCTGGTGCCATCTGCCTGTCTCGGCACTTCTGACTCCACAGAGCCTTTCCTACATCTGGGCTGCCTGCCGTGGCAAAGTGCAGGCGTGGGGTGAGGCCATGGCTTTGTCTTTCCAGGAAAAAATGAGCCCCTGGCCGAAGCAGCAGGCCCAGGCAGAGCCTTGAGCTTGAAGCCCAGTAGGTCTGTGGCCCTCAGGGCCAGAGCAATGCTTTCAAGGCAGGGAAGCGGCCTGCAAGCTGAGTGGGAGTGGGGGAGGGGAGGGAGACAGCTGAAGCCGAGTCCAGAAGGGCGGCGATGGAAGAGCTGCAGCTGGGTCAGAGCCTGGAGGGAGGGCGGGGCCTTCACTGAGGACCCCCCCGCCCCCCGAGGCCAGCCCTAGGCCCTGGCGGTCGCGCATGCGCCCTTGGCCTGTGCGGTGTGTGGGGGCTTGAACCCAAGCCCGCAGGGCTCCCGGAGCGGCCAGAGAAAGAAGGGCCCATGGAGAGGTAGGCGAGGTGGGCAGGGGTCGCCACCTTACTCTCCTCAGCTCCCTGAGGGAGAGAGAGAGAGACAGAGACAGAGAGAGAGATCCCTGACCTCTGAGTCTCTGCCTCCACCGCTGGCTGGTGCCAACTCACGCGCCATCCCACTTCCAGCCATCACCCCCACGCCTGCCCCGGGGCCAGCCCCACCACAGAGAGGCCGGTTGGTTCCTGCTCACCTCTGTGCCGTCCCTTCCCGACCTGACCCCAGTGCAGGGGATAAGCTTCAGACAAGTCTTTCCATGTCCCTCTGCATGACAATAGACTTCCTCCCCTCTCCCATTCCACAGGCCCACCCACCCGGGACATCCACCTTTGTCATTAGCTCAGGAGAGGATGCAAGATGAGAATCTCTGCTATTGTGTGGGGAGACTCAGTTTCCCGGGTTTCCCCCATGGACACATGTTCTTCAGCTGGGTCTGATTTTCTCCAGACAAGCTGTCTTGCGAAGGATTTGGCCAGCCCTAAGAACCTGAAGGGAAAGGGCGGAGGGGGGTTCTCTCTCTGCCCCCGACAGCCCGGAGCTGGGTCGGTCCCTCAGACCTGGCCAGGGGCAGCCCATCCCCCGGCGCCCTTCCCCGGGGCATCCAAGGGCAGGCTCGGCGCCAGCCCCACCCCGCTCGCCACTGCCCGACCATCGTCCTCCCTCGGGCGGCCTGGGCAGGACAGGGACCCGGGTGTGGGAGGCCTCCAGATCTCAGGCCTGGCACACCGTTTACCAGGCTGCTTCCTCCTCTGACGGGGGCCCAGCACACGCCCCAGGAGACTTGGCAGCCGCCCCCAGGGCTCTAGCCTCTGGAACTCGTCCCCTTGGAAGGGGCCTGGCCCAGGTGCCAGGTTCGGCTGGTCGGCCAGCCTCCTTTGGAGAAAGCAGGCAAGCCGAGCCAGGCTTGCAGTGGCCCTGGCGTGACACCTGCCACCTCAGGCAGAGGGCCTCCCGCGTGCCCTCCATGGCGGGTTTTCTCCCCGGAGCCGTGGCCTGGGCACTAGGAAGGCCGGGCCTCCCCGACTCCCGGGAGGAGGGGCTAGCCCAGTTGCGCCCTGGCCCCCAAACCCTCTGGTGCCATCTGCCTGTCTCGGCACTTCTGACTCCACAGAGCCTTTCCTACATCTGGGCTGCCTGCCGTGGCAAAGTGCAGGCGTGGGGTGAGGCCATGGCTTTGTCTTTCCAGGAAAAAATGAGCCCCTGGCCGAAGCAGCAGGCCCAGGCAGAGCCTTGAGCTTGAAGCCCAGTAGGTCTGTGGCCCTCAGGGCCAGAGCAATGCTTTCAAGGCAGGGAAGCGGCCTGCAAGCTGAGTGGGAGTGGGGGAGGGGAGGGAGACAGCTGAAGCCGAGTCCAGAAGGGCGGCGATGGAAGAGCTGCAGCTGGGTCAGAGCCTGGAGGGAGGGCGGGGCCTTCACTGAGGACCCCCCCGCCCCCCGAGGCCAGAACTTGGCCCACGGCGGTCGCGCATGCGCCCTTGGCCTGTGCGGTGTGTGGGGGCTTGAACCCAAGCCCGCAGGGCTCCCGGAGCGGCCAGAGAAAGAAGGGCCCATGGAGAGGTAGGCGAGGTGGGCAGGGGCGCCACCTTACTCTCCTCAGCTCCCTGAGGTAGAGAGAGAGAGACAGAGACAGAGAGAGAGATCCCTGACCTCTGAGTCTCTGCCTCCACCGCTGGCTGGTGCCAACTCACGCGCCATCCCACTTCCAGCCATCACCCCCACGCCTGCCCCGGGGCCAGCCCCACCACAGAGAGGCCGGTTGGTTCCTGCTCACCTCTGTGCCGTCCCTTCCCGACCTGACCCCAGTGCAGGGGATAAGCTTCAGACAAGTCTTTCCATGTCCCTCTGCATGACAATAGACTTCCTCCCCTCTCCCATTCCACAGGCCCACCCACCCGGGACATCCACCTTTGTCATTAGTTCAGGAGAGGATGCAAGATGAGAATCTCTGCTATTGTGTGGGGAGACTCAGTTTCCCGGGTTTCCCCCATGGACACATGTTCTTCAGCTGGGTCTGATTTTCTCCAGACAAGCTGTCTTGGGAAGGATTTGGCCAGCCCTAAGAAGCTGAAGGGAAAGGGCGGAGGGGGGTTCTCTCTCTGCCCCCGACAGCCCCGAGCTGGGTCGGTCCCTCAGACCTGGCCAGGGGCAGCCCATCCCCCGGCGCCCTTCCCCGGGGCATCCAAGGGCAGGCTCCGCGCCAGCCCCACCCCGCTCGCCACTGCCCGACCATCGTCCTCCCTCGGGGGGCCTGGGCAGGACAGGGACCCGGCTGTGGGAGGCCTCCAGATCTCAGGCCTGGCACACCGTTTACCAGGCTGCTTCCTCCTCTGACGGGGGCCCAGCACACGCCCCAGGAGTCTTGGCAGCCGCCCCCAGGGCTCTAGCCTCTGGAACTCGTCCCCTTGGAAGGGGCCTGGCCCAGGTGCCAGGTTCGGCTGGTCGGCCAGCCTCCTTTGGAGAAAGCAGGCAAGCCGAGCCAGGCTTGCAGTGGCCCTGGCGTGACACCTGCCACCTCAGGCAGAGGGCCTCCCGCGTGCCCTCCATGGCGGGTTTCTCCCCGGAGCCGTGGCCTGGGCACTAGGAAGGCCGGGCCTCCCCGACTCCCGGGAGGAGGGGCTAGCCCAGTTGCGCCCTGGCCCCCAAACCCTCTGGTGCCATCTGCCTGTCTCGGCACTTCTGACTCCACAGAGCCTTTCCTACATCTGGGCTGCCTGCCGTGGCAAAGTGCAGGCGTGGGGTGAGGCCATGGCTTTGTCTTTCCAGGAAAAAATGAGCCCCTGGCCGAAGCAGCAGGCCCAGGCAGAGCCTTGAGCTTGAAGCCCAGTAGGTCTGTGGCCCTCAGGGCCAGAGCAATGCTTTCAAGGCAGGGAAGCGGCCTGCAAGCTGAGTGGGAGTGGGGGAGGGGAGGGAGACAGCTGAAGCCGAGTCCAGAAGGGCGGCGATGGAAGAGCTGCAGCTGGGTCAGAGCCTGGAGGGAGGGCGGGGCCTTCACTGAGGACCCCCCCGCCCCCCGAGGCCAGCCCTAGGCCCCGGCGGTCGCGCATGCGCCCTTGGCCTGTGCGGTGTGTGGGGGCTTGAACCCAAGCCCGCAGGGCTCCCGGAGCGGCCAGAGAAAGAAGGGCCCATGGAGAGGTAGGCGAGGTGGGCAGGGGGCGCCACCTTACTCTCCTCAGCTCCCTGAGGGAGAGAGAGAGAGACAGAGACAGAGAGAGAGATCCCTGACCTCTGAGTCTCTGCCTCCACCGCTGGCTGGTGCCAACTCACGCGCCATCCCACTTCCAGCCATCACCCCCACGCCTGCCCCGGGGCCAGCCCCACCACAGAGAGGCCGGTTGGTTCCTGCTCACCTCTGTGCCGTCCCTTCCCGACCTGACCCCAGTGCAGGGGATAAGCTTCAGACAAGTCTTTCCATGTCCCTCTGCATGACAATAGACTTCCTCCCCTCTCCCATTCCACAGGCCCACCCACCCGGGACATCCACCTTTGTCATTAGCTCAGGAGAGGATGCAAGATGAGAATCTCTGCTATTGTGTGGGGAGACTCAGTTTCCCGGGTTTCCCCCATGGACACATGTTCTTCAGCTGGGTCTGATTTTCTCCAGACAAGCTGTCTTGGGAAGGATTTGGCCAGCCCTAAGAAGCTGAAGGGAAAGGGCGGAGGGGGGTTCTCTCTCTGCCCCCGACAGCCCCGAGCTGGGTCGGTCCCTCAGACCTGGCCAGGGGCAGCCCATCCCCCGGCGCCCTTCCCCGGGGCATCCAAGGGCAGGCTCCGCGCCAGCCCCACCCCGCTCGCCACTGCCCGACCATCGTCCTCCCTCGGGGGGCCTGGGCAGGACAGGGACCCGGCTGTGGGAGGCCTCCAGATCTCAGGCCTGGCACACCGTTTACCAGGCTGCTTCCTCCTCTGACGGGGGCCCAGCACACGCCCCAGGAGTCTTGGCAGCCGCCCCCAGGGCTCTAGCCTCTGGAACTCGTCCCCTTGGAAGGGGCCTGGCCCAGGTGCCAGGTTCGGCTGGTCGGCCAGCCTCCTTTGGAGAAAGCAGGCAAGCCGAGCCAGGCTTGCAGTGGCCCTGGCGTGACACCTGCCACCTCAGGCAGAGGGCCTCCCGCGTGCCCTCCATGGCGGGTTTCTCCCCGGAGCCGTGGCCTGGGCACTAGGAAGGCCGGGCCTCCCCGACTCCCGGGAGGAGGGGCTAGCCCAGTTGCGCCCTGGCCCCCAAACCCTCTGGTGCCATCTGCCTGTCTCGGCACTTCTGACTCCACAGAGCCTTTCCTACATCTGGGCTGCCTGCCGTGGCAAAGTGCAGGCGTGGGTTGAGGCCATGGCTTTGTCTTTCCAGGAAAAAATGAGCCCCTGGCCGAAGCAGCAGGCCCAGGCAGAGCCTTGAGCTTGAAGCCCAGTAGGTCTGTGGCCCTCAGGGCCAGAGCAATGCTTTCAAGGCAGGGAAGCGGCCTGCAAGCTGAGTGGGAGTGGGGGAGGGGAGGGAGACAGCTGAAGCCGAGTCCAGAAGGGCGGCGATGGAAGAGCTGCAGCTGGGTCAGAGCCTGGAGGGAGGGCGGGGCCTTCACTGAGGACCCCCCCCGCCCCCCGAGGCCAGCCCTAGGCCCCGGCGGTCGCGCATGCGCCCTTGGCCTGTGCGGTGTGTGGGGGCTTGAACCCAAGCCCGCAGGGCTCCCGGAGCGGCCAGAGAAAGAAGGGCCCATGGAGAGGTAGGCGAGGTGGGCAGGGGGCGCCACCTTACTCTCCTCAGCTCCCTGAGGGAGAGAGAGAGAGACAGAGACAGAGAGAGAGATCCCTGACCTCTGAGTCTCTGCCTCCACCGCTGGCTGGTGCCAACTCACGCGCCATCCCACTTCCAGCCATCACCCCCACGCCTGCCCCGGGGCCAGCCCCACCACAGAGAGGCCGGTTGGTTCCTGCTCACCTCTGTGCCGTCCCTTCCCGACCTGACCCCAGTGCAGGGGATAAGCTTCAGACAAGTCTTTCCATGTCCCTCTGCATGACAATAGACTTCCTCCCCTCTCCCATTCCACAGGCCCACCCACCCGGGACATCCACCTTTGTCATTAGCTCAGGAGAGGATGCAAGATGAGAATCTCTGCTATTGTGTGGGGAGACTCAGTTTCCCGGGTTTCCCCCATGGACACATGTTCTTCAGCTGGGTCTGATTTTCTCCAGACAAGCTGTCTTGGGAAGGATTTGGCCAGCCCTAAGAAGCTGAAGGGAAAGGGCGGAGGGGGGTTCTCTCTCTGCCCCCGACAGCCCCGAGCTGGGTCGGTCCCTCAGACCTGGCCAGGGGCAGCCCATCCCCCGGCGCCCTTCCCCGGGGCATCCAAGGGCAGGCTCCGCGCCAGCCCCACCCCGCTCGCCACTGCCCGACCATCGTCCTCCCTCGGGGGGCCTGGGCAGGACAGGGACCCGGCTGTGGGAGGCCTCCAGATCTCAGGCCTGGCACACCGTTTACCAGGCTGCTTCCTCCTCTGACGGGGGCCCAGCACACGCCCCAGGAGTCTTGGCAGCCGCCCCCAGGGCTCTAGCCTCTGGAACTCGTCCCCTTGGAAGGGGCCTGGCCCAGGTGCCAGGTTCGGGCTGGTCGGCCAGCCTCCTTTGGAGAAAGCAGGCAAGCCGAGCCAGGCTTGCAGTGGCCCTGGCGTGACACCTGCCACCTCAGGCAGAGGGCCTCCCGCGTGCCCTCCATGGCGGGTTTCTCCCCGGAGCCGTGGCCTGGGCACTAGGAAGGCCGGGCCTCCCCGACTCCCGGGAGGAGGGGCTAGCCCAGTTGCGCCCTGGCCCCCAAACCCTCTGGTGCCATCTGCCTGTCTCGGCACTTCTGACTCCACAGAGCCTTTCCTACATCTGGGCTGCCTGCCGTGGCAAAGTGCAGGCGTGGGGTGAGGCCATGGCTTTGTCTTTCCAGGAAAAAATGAGCCCCTGGCCGAAGCAGCAGGCCCAGGCAGAGCCTTGAGCTTGAAGCCCAGTAGGTCTGTGGCCCTCAGGGCCAGAGCAATGCTTTCAAGGCAGGGAAGCGGCCTGCAAGCTGAGTGGGAGTGGGGGAGGGGAGGGAGACAGCTGAAGCCGAGTCCAGAAGGGCGGCGATGGAAGAGCTGCAGCTGGGTCAGAGCCTGGAGGGAGGGCGGGGCCTTCACTGAGGACCCCCCCGCCCCCCGAGGCCAGCCCTAGGCCCCGGCGGTCGCGCATGCGCCCTTGGCCTGTGCGGTGTGTGGGGGCTTGAACCCAAGCCCGCAGGGCTCCCGGAGCGGCCAGAGAAAGAAGGGCCCATGGAGAGGTAGGCGAGGTGGGCAGGGGGCGCCACCTTACTCTCCTCAGCTCCCTGAGGGAGAGAGAGAGAGACAGAGACAGAGAGAGAGATCCCTGACCTCTGAGTCTCTGCCTCCACCGCTGGCTGGTGCCAACTCACGCGCCATCCCACTTCCAGCCATCACCCCCACGCCTGCCCCGGGGCCAGCCCCACCACAGAGAGGCCGGTTGGTTCCTGCTCACCTCTGTGCCGTCCCTTCCCGACCTGACCCCAGTGCAGGGGATAAGCTTCAGACAAGTCTTTCCATGTCCCTCTGCATGACAATAGACTTCCTCCCCTCTCCCATTCCACAGGCCCACCCACCCGGGACATCCACATTTGTCATTAGCTCAGGAGAGGATGCAAGATGAGAATCTCTGCTATTGTGTGGGGAGACTCAGTTTCCCGGGTTTCCCCCATGGACACATGTTCTTCAGCTGGGTCTGATTTTCTCCAGACAAGCTGTCTTGGGAAGGATTTGGCCAGCCCTAAGAAGCTGAAGGGAAAGGGCGGAGGGGGGTTCTCTCTCTGCCCCCGACAGCCCCGAGCTGGGTCGGTCCCTCAGACCTGGCCAGGGGCAGCCCATCCCCCGGCGCCCTTCCCCGGGGCATCCAAGGGCTGGCTCGGCGCCAGCCCCACCCCGCTCGCCACTGCCCGACCATCGTCCTCCCTCGGGGGGCCTGGGCAGGACAGGGACCCGGCTGTGGGAGGCCTCCAGATCTCAGGCCTGGCACACCGTTTACCAGGCTGCTTCCTCCTCTGACGGGGGCCCAGCACACGCCCCAGGAGTCTTGGCAGCCGCCCCCAGGGCTCTAGCCTCTGGAACTCGTCCCCTTGGAAGGGGCCTGGCCCAGGTGCCAGGTTCGGCTGGTCGGCCAGCCTCCTTTGGAGAAAGCAGGCAAGCCGAGCCAGGCTTGCAGTGGCCCTGGCGTGACACCTGCCACCTCAGGCAGAGGGCCTCCCGCGTGCCCTCCATGGCGGGTTTCTCCCTGGAGCCGTGGCCTGGGAACTAGGAAGGCCGGGCCTCCCCGACTCCCGGGAGGAGGGGCTAGCCCAGTTGCGCCCTGGCCCCCAAACCCTCTGGTGCCATCTGCCTGTCTCGGCACTTCTGACTCCACAGAGCCTTTCCTACATCTGGGCTGCCTGCCGTGGCAAAGTGCAGGCGTGGGGTGAGGCCATGGCTTTGTCTTTCCAGGAAAAAATGAGCCCCTGGCCGAAGCAGCAGGCCCAGGCAGAGCCTTGAGCTTGAAGCCCAGTAGGTCTGTGGCCCTCAGGGCCAGAGCAATGCTTTCAAGGCAGGGAAGCGGCCTGCAAGCTGAGTGGGAGTGGGGGAGGGGAGGGAGACAGCTGAAGCCGAGTCCAGAAGGGCGGCGATGGAAGAGCTGCAGCTGGGTCAGAGCCTGGAGGGAGGGCGGGGCCTTCACTGAGGACCCCCCCGCCCCCCGAGGCCAGCCCTAGGCCCCGGCGGTCGCGCATGCGCCCTTGGCCTGTGCGGTGTGTGGGGGCTTGAACCCAAGCCCGCAGGGCTCCCGGAGCGGCCAGAGAAAGAAGGGCCCATGGAGAGGTAGGCGAGGTGGGCAGGGGGCGCCACCTTACTCTCCTCAGCTCCCTGAGGGAGAGAGAGAGAGACAGAGACAGAGAGAGAGATCCCTGACCTCTGAGTCTCTGCCTCCACCGCTGGCTGGTGCCAACTCACGCGCCATCCCACTTCCAGCCATCACCCCCACGCCTGCCCCGGGGCCAGCCCCACCACAGAGAGGCCGGTTGGTTCCTGCTCACCTCTGTGCCGTCCCTTCCCGACCTGACCCCAGTGCAGGGGATAAGCTTCAGACAAGTCTTTCCATGTCCCTCTGCATGACAATAGACTTCCTCCCCTCTCCCATTCCACAGGCCCACCCACCCGGGACATCCACCTTTGTCATTAGCTCAGGAGAGGATGCAAGATGAGAATCTCTGCTATTGTGTGGGGAGACTCAGTTTCCCGGGTTTCCCCCATGGACACATGTTCTTCAGCTGGGTCTGATTTTCTCCAGACAAGCTGTCTTGGGAAGGATTTGGCCAGCCCTAAGAAGCTGAAGGGAAAGGGCGGAGGGGGGTTCTCTCTCTGCCCCCGACAGCCCCGAGCTGGGTCGGTCCCTCAGACCTGGCCAGGGGCAGCCCATCCCCCGGCGCCCTTCCCCGGGGCATCCAAGGGCAGGCTCCGCGCCAGCCCCACCCCGCTCGCCACTGCCCGACCCATCGTCCTCCCTCGGGGGGCCTGGGCAGGACAGGGACCCGGCTGTGGGAGGCCTCCAGATCTCAGGCCTGGCACACCGTTTACCAGGCTGCTTCCTCCTCTGACGGGGGCCCAGCACACGCCCCAGGAGTCTTGGCAGCCGCCCCCAGGGCTCTAGCCTCTGGAACTCGTCCCCTTGGAAGGGGCCTGGCCCAGGTGCCAGGTTCGGCTGGTCGGCCAGCCTCCTTTGGAGAAAGCAGGCAAGCCGAGCCAGGCTTGCAGTGGCCCTGGCGTGACACCTGCCACCTCAGGCAGAGGGCCTCCCGCGTGCCCTCCATGGCGGGTTTCTCCCCGGAGCCGTGGCCTGGGCACTAGGAAGGCCGGGCCTCCCCGACTCCCGGGAGGAGGGGCTAGCCCAGTTGCGCCCTGGCCCCCAAACCCTCTGGTGCCATCTGCCTGTCTCGGCACTTCTGACTCCACAGAGCCTTTCCTACATCTGGGCTGCCTGCCGTGGCAAAGTGCAGGCGTGGGGTGAGGGCATGGCTTTGTCTTTCCAGGAAAAAATGAGCCCCTGGCCGAAGCAGCAGGCCCAGGCAGAGCCTTGAGCTTGAAGCCCAGTAGGTCTGTGGCCCTCAGGTCCAGAGCAATGCTTTCAAGGCAGGGAAGCGGCCTGCAAGCTGAGTGGGAGTGGGGGAGGGGAGGGAGACAGCTGAAGCCTAGTCCAGAAGGGCGGCGATGGAAGAGCTGCAGCTGGGTCAGAGCCTGGAGGGAGGGCGGGGCCTTCACTGAGGACCCCCCCGCCCCCCGAGGCCAGCCCTAGGCCCCGGCGGTCGCGCATGCGCCCTTGGCCTGTGCGGTGTGTGGGGGCTTGAACCCAAGCCCGCAGGGCTCCCGGAGCGGCCAGAGAAAGAAGGGCCCATGGAGAGGTAGGCGAGGTGGGCAGGGGGCGCCACCTTACTCTCCTCAGCTCCCTGAGGGAGAGAGAGAGAGACAGAGACAGAGAGAGAGATCCCTGACCTCTGAGTCTCTGCCTCCACCGCTGGCTGGTGCCAACTCACGCGCCATCCCACTTCCAGCCATCACCCCCACGCCTGCCCCGGGGCCAGCCCCACCACAGAGAGGCCGGTTGGTTCCTGCTCACCTCTGTGCCGTCCCTTCCCGACCTGACCCCAGTGCAGGGGATAAGCTTCAGACAAGTCTTTCCATGTCCCTCTGCATGACAATAGACTTCCTCCCCTCTCCCATTCCACAGGCCAACCCACCCGGGACATCCACATTTGTCATTAGCTCAGGAGAGGATGCAAGATGAGAATCTCTGCTATTGTGTGGGGAGACTCAGTTTCCCGGGTTTCCCCCATGGACACATGTTCTTCAGCTGGGTCTGATTTTCTCCAGACAAGCTGTCTTGGGAAGGATTTGGCCAGCCCTAAGAAGCTGAAGGGAAAGGGCGGAGGGGGGTTCTCTCTCTGCCCCCGACAGCCCCGAGCTGGGTCGGTCCCTCAGACCTGGCCAGGGGCAGCCCATCCCCCGGCGCCCTTCCCCGGGGCATCCAAGGGCTGGCTCGGCGCCAGCCCCACCCCGCTCGCCACTGCCCGACCATCGTCCTCCCTCGGGGGGCCTGGGCAGGACAGGGACCCGGCTGTGGGAGGCCTCCAGATCTCAGGCCTGGCACACCGTTTACCAGGCTGCTTCCTCCTCTGACGGGGGCCCAGCACACGCCCCAGGAGTCTTGGCAGCCGCCCCCAGGGCTCTAGCCTCTGGAACTCGTCCCCTTGGAAGGGGCCTGGCCCAGGTGCCAGGTTCGGCTGGTCGGCCAGCCTCCTTTGGAGAAAGCAGGCAAGCCGAGCCAGGCTTGCAGTGGCCCTGGCGTGACACCTGCCACCTCAGGCAGAGGGCCTCCCGCGTGCCCTCCATGGCGGGTTTCTCCCCGGAGCCGTGGCCTGGGCACTAGGAAGGCCGGGCCTCCCCGACTCCCGGGAGGAGGGGCTAGCCCAGTTGCGCCCTGGCCCCCAAACCCTCTGGTGCCATCTGCCTGTCTCGGCACTTCTGACTCCACAGAGCCTTTCCTACATCTGGGCTGCCTGCCGTGGCAAAGTGCAGGCGTGGGGTGAGGCCATGGCTTTGTCTTTCCAGGAAAAAATGAGCCCCTGGCCGAAGCAGCAGGCCCAGGCAGAGCCTTGAGCTTGAAGCCCAGTAGGTCTGTGGCCCTCAGGGCCAGAGCAATGCTTTCAAGGCAGGGAAGCGGCCTGCAAGCTGAGTGGGAGTGGGGGAGGGGAGGGAGACAGCTGAAGCCGAGTCCAGAAGGGCGGCGATGGAAGAGCTGCAGCTGGGTCAGAGCCTGGAGGGAGGGCGGGGCCTTCACTGAGGACCCCCCCGCCCCCCGAGGCCAGCCCTAGGCCCCGGCGGTCGCGCATGCGCCCTTGGCCTGTGCGGTGTGTGGGGGCTTGAACCCAAGCCCGCAGGGCTCCCGGAGCGGCCAGAGAAAGAAGGGCCCATGGAGAGGTAGGCGAGGTGGGCAGGGGGCGCCACCTTACTCTCCTCAGCTCCCTGAGGGAGAGAGAGAGAGACAGAGACAGAGAGAGAGATCCCTGACCTCTGAGTCTCTGCCTCCACCGCTGGCTGGTGCCAACTCACGCGCCATCCCACTTCCAGCCATCACCCCCACGCCTGCCCCGGGGCCAGCCCCACCACAGAGAGGCCGGTTGGTTCCTGCTCACCTCTGTGCCGTCCCTTCCCGACCTGACCCCAGTGCAGGGGATAAGCTTCAGACAAGTCTTTCCATGTCCCTCTGCATGACAATAGACTTCCTCCCCTCTCCCATTCCACAGGCCCACCCACCCGGGACATCCACCTTTGTCATTAGCTCAGGAGAGGATGCAAGATGAGAATCTCTGCTATTGTGTGGGGAGACTCAGTTTCCCGGGTTTCCCCCATGGACACATGTTCTTCAGCTGGGTCTGATTTTCTCCAGACAAGCTGTCTTGGGAAGGATTTGGCCAGCCCTAAGAAGCTGAAGGGAAAGGGCGGAGGGGGGTTCTCTCTCTGCCCCCGACAGCCCCGAGCTGGGTCGGTCCCTCAGACCTGGCCAGGGGCAGCCCATCCCCCGGCGCCCTTCCCCGGGGCATCCAAGGGCTGGCTCGGCGCCAGCCCCACCCCGCTCGCCACTGCCCGACCATCGTCCTCCCTCGGGGGGCCTGGGCAGGACAGGGACCCGGCTGTGGGAGGCCTCCAGATCTCAGGCCTGGCACACCGTTTACCAGGCTGCTTCCTCCTCTGACGGGGGCCCAGCACACGCCCCAGGAGTCTTGGCAGCCGCCCCCAGGGCTCTAGCCTCTGGAACTCGTCCCCTTGGAAGGGGCCTGGCCCAGGTGCCAGGTTCGGCTGGTCGGCCAGCCTCCTTTGGAGAAAGCAGGCAAGCCGAGCCAGGCTTGCAGTGGCCCTGGCGTGACACCTGCCACCTCAGGCAGAGGGCCTCCCGCGTGCCCTCCATGGCGGGTTTCTCCCCGGAGCCGTGGCCTGGGCACTAGGAAGGCCGGGCCTCCCCGACTCCCGGGAGGAGGGGCTAGCCCAGTTGCGCCCTGGCCCCCAAACCCTCTGGTGCCATCTGCCTGTCTCGGCACTTCTGACTCCACAGAGCCTTTCCTACATCTGGGCTGCCTGCCGTGGCAAAGTGCAGGCGTGGGGTGAGGCCATGGCTTTGTCTTTCCAGGAAAAAATGAGCCCCTGGCCGAAGCAGCAGGCCCAGGCAGAGCCTTGAGCTTGAAGCCCAGTAGGTCTGTGGCCCTCAGGGCCAGAGCAATGCTTTCAAGGCAGGGAAGCGGCCTGCAAGCTGAGTGGGAGTGGGGGAGGGGAGGGAGACAGCTGAAGCCGAGTCCAGAAGGGCGGCGATGGAAGAGCTGCAGCTGGGTCAGAGCCTGGAGGGAGGGCGGGGCCTTCACTGAGGACCCCCCCGCCCCCCGAGGCCAGCCCTAGGCCCCGGCGGTCGCGCATGCGCCCTTGGCCTGTGCGGTGTGTGGGGGCTTGAACCCAAGCCCGCAGGGCTCCCGGAGCGGCCAGAGAAAGAAGGGCCCATGGAGAGGTAGGCGAGGTGGGCAGGGGGCGCCACCTTACTCTCCTCAGCTCCCTGAGGGAGAGAGAGAGAGACAGAGACAGAGAGAGAGATCCCTGACCTCTGAGTCTCTGCCTCCACCGCTGGCTGGTGCCAACTCACGCGCCATCCCACTTCCAGCCATCACCCCCACGCCTGCCCCGGGGCCAGCCCCACCACAGAGAGGCCGGTTGGTTCCTGCTCACCTCTGTGCCGTCCCTTCCCGACCTGACCCCAGTGCAGGGGATAAGCTTCAGACAAGTCTTTCCATGTCCCTCTGCATGACAATAGACTTCCTCCCCTCTCCCATTCCACAGGCCCACCCACCCGGGACATCCACCTTTGTCATTAGCTCAGGAGAGGATGCAAGATGAGAATCTCTGCTATTGTGTGGGGAGACTCAGTTTCCCGGGTTTCCCCCATGGACACATGTTCTTCAGCTGGGTCTGATTTTCTCCAGACAAGCTGTCTTGGGAAGGATTTGGCCAGCCCTAAGAAGCTGAAGGGAAAGGGCGGAGGGGGGTTCTCTCTCTGCCCCCGACAGCCCCGAGCTGGGTCGGTCCCTCAGACCTGGCCAGGGGCAGCCCATCCCCCGGCGCCCTTCCCCGGGGCATCCAAGGGCTGGCTCGGCGCCAGCCCCACCCCGCTCGCCACTGCCCGACCATCGTCCTCCCTCGGGGGGCCTGGGCAGGACAGGGACCCGGCTGTGGGAGGCCTCCAGATCTCAGGCCTGGCACACCGTTTACCAGGCTGCTTCCTCCTCTGACGGGGGCCCAGCACACGCCCCAGGAGTCTTGGCAGCCGCCCCCAGGGCTCTAGCCTCTGGAACTCGTCCCCTTGGAAGGGGCCTGGCCCAGGTGCCAGGTTCGGCTGGTCGGCCAGCCTCCTTTGGAGAAAGCAGGCAAGCCGAGCCAGGCTTGCAGTGGCCCTGGCGTGACACCTGCCACCTCAGGCAGAGGGCCTCCCGCGTGCCCTCCATGGCGGGTTTCTCCCCGGAGCCGTGGCCTGGGCACTAGGAAGGCCGGGCCTCCCCGACTCCCGGGAGGAGGGGCTAGCCCAGTTGCGCCCTGGCCCCCAAACCCTCTGGTGCCATCTGCCTGTCTCGGCACTTCTGACTCCACAGAGCCTTTCCTACATCTGGGCTGCCTGCCGTGGCAAAGTGCAGGCGTGGGGTGAGGCCATGGCTTTGTCTTTCCAGGAAAAAATGAGCCCCTGGCCGAAGCAGCAGGCCCAGGCAGAGCCTTGAGCTTGAAGCCCAGTAGGTCTGTGGCCCTCAGGGCCAGAGCAATGCTTTCAAGGCAGGGAAGCGGCCTGCAAGCTGAGTGGGAGTGGGGGAGGGGAGGGAGACAGCTGAAGCCGAGTCCAGAAGGGCGGCGATGGAAGAGCTGCAGCTGGGTCAGAGCCTGGAGGGAGGGCGGGGCCTTCACTGAGGACCCCCCCGCCCCCCGAGGCCAGCCCTAGGCCCCGGCGGTCGCGCATGCGCCCTTGGCCTGTGCGGTGTGTGGGGGCTTGAACCCAAGCCCGCAGGGCTCCCGGAGCGGCCAGAGAAAGAAGGGCCCATGGAGAGGTAGGCGAGGTGGGCAGGGGGCGCCACCTTACTCTCCTCAGCTCCCTGAGGGAGAGAGAGAGAGACAGAGACAGAGAGAGAGATCCCTGACCTCTGAGTCTCTGCCTCCACCGCTGGCTGGTGCCAACTCACGCGCCATCCCACTTCCAGCCATCACCCCCACGCCTGCCCCGGGGCCAGCCCCACCACAGAGAGGCCGGTTGGTTCCTGCTCACCTCTGTGCCGTCCCTTCCCGACCTGACCCCAGTGCAGGGGATAAGCTTCAGACAAGTCTTTCCATGTCCCTCTGCATGACAATAGACTTCCTCCCCTCTCCCATTCCACAGGCCCACCCACCCGGGACATCCACCTTTGTCATTAGCTCAGGAGAGGATGCAAGATGAGAATCTCTGCTATTGTGTGGGGAGACTCAGTTTCCCGGGTTTCCCCCATGGACACATGTTCTTCAGCTGGGTCTGATTTTCTCCAGACAAGCTGTCTTGGGAAGGATTTGGCCAGCCCTAAGAAGCTGAAGGGAAAGGGCGGAGGGGGGTTCTCTCTCTGCCCCCGACAGCCCCGAGCTGGGTCGGTCCCTCAGACCTGGCCAGGGGCAGCCCATCCCCCGGCGCCCTTCCCCGGGGCATCCAAGGGCTGGCTCGGCGCCAGCCCCACCCCGCTCGCCACTGCCCGACCATCGTCCTCCCTCGGGGGGCCTGGGCAGGACAGGGACCCGGCTGTGGGAGGCCTCCAGATCTCAGGCCTGGCACACCGTTTACCAGGCTGCTTCCTCCTCTGACGGGGGCCCAGCACACGCCCCAGGAGTCTTGGCAGCCGCCCCCAGGGCTCTAGCCTCTGGAACTCGTCCCCTTGGAAGGGGCCTGGCCCAGGTGCCAGGTTCGGCTGGTCGGCCAGCCTCCTTTGGAGAAAGCAGGCAAGCCGAGCCAGGCTTGCAGTGGCCCTGGCGTGACACCTGCCACCTCAGGCAGAGGGCCTCCCGCGTGCCCTCCATGGCGGGTTTCTCCCCGGAGCCGTGGCCTGGGCACTAGGAAGGCCGGGCCTCCCCGACTCCCGGGAGGAGGGGCTAGCCCAGTTGCGCCCTGGCCCCCAAACCCTCTGGTGCCATCTGCCTGTCTCGGCACTTCTGACTCCACAGAGCCTTTCCTACATCTGGGCTGCCTGCCGTGGCAAAGTGCAGGCGTGGGGTGAGGCCATGGCTTTGTCTTTCCAGGAAAAAATGAGCCCCTGGCCGAAGCAGCAGGCCCAGGCAGAGCCTTGAGCTTGAAGCCCAGTAGGTCTGTGGCCCTCAGGGCCAGAGCAATGCTTTCAAGGCAGGGAAGCGGCCTGCAAGCTGAGTGGGAGTGGGGGAGGGGAGGGAGACAGCTGAAGCCGAGTCCAGAAGGGCGGCGATGGAAGAGCTGCAGCTGGGTCAGAGCCTGGAGGGAGGGCGGGGCCTTCACTGAGGACCCCCCCGCCCCCCGAGGCCAGCCCTAGGCCCCGGCGGTCGCGCATGCGCCCTTGGCCTGTGCGGTGTGTGGGGGCTTGAACCCAAGCCCGCAGGGCTCCCGGAGCGGCCAGAGAAAGAAGGGCCCATGGAGAGGTAGGCGAGGTGGGCAGGGGGCGCCACCTTACTCTCCTCAGCTCCCTGAGGGAGAGAGAGAGAGACAGAGACAGAGAGAGAGATCCCTGACCTCTGAGTCTCTGCCTCCACCGCTGGCTGGTGCCAACTCACGCGCCATCCCACTTCCAGCCATCACCCCCACGCCTGCCCCGGGGCCAGCCCCACCACAGAGAGGCCGCTTGGTTCCTGCTCACCTCTGTGCCGTCCCTTCCCGACCTGACCCCAGTGCAGGGGATAAGCTTCAGACAAGTCTTTCCATGTCCCTCTGCATGACAATAGACTTCCTCCCCTCTCCCATTCCACAGGCCCACCCACCCGGGACATCCACCTTTGTCATTAGCTCAGGAGAGGATGCAAGATGAGAATCTCTGCTATTGTGTGGGGAGACTCAGTTTCCCGGGTTTCCCCCATGGACACATGTTCTTCAGCTGGGTCTGATTTTCTCCAGACAAGCTGTCTTGGGAAGGATTTGGCCAGCCCTAAGAAGCTGAAGGGAAAGGGCGGAGGGGGGTTCTCTCTCTGCCCCCGACAGCCCCGAGCTGGGTCGGTCCCTCAGACCTGGCCAGGGGCAGCCCATCCCCCGGCGCCCTTCCCCGGGGCATCCAAGGGCAGGCTCCGCGCCAGCCCCACCCCGCTCGCCACTGCCCGACCATCGTCCTCCCTCGGGGGGCCTGGGCAGGACAGGGACCCGGCTGTGGGAGGCCTCCAGATCTCAGGCCTGGCACACCGTTTACCAGGCTGCTTCCTCCTCTGACAGGGGCCCAGCACACGCCCCAGGAGTCTTGGCAGCCGCCCCCAGGGCTCTAGCCTCTGGAACTCGTCCCCTTGGAAGGGGCCTGGCCCAGGTGCCAGGTTCGGCTGGTCGGCCAGCCTCCTTTGGAGAAAGCAGGCAAGCCGAGCCAGGCTTGCAGTGGCCCTGGCGTGACACCTGCCACCTCAGGCAGAGGGCCTCCCGCGTGCCCTCCATGGCGGGTTTCTCCCCGGAGCCGTGGCCTGGGCACTAGGAAGGCCGGGCCTCCCCGACTCCCGGGAGGAGGGGCTAGCCCAGTTGCGCCCTGGCCCCCAAACCCTCTGGTGCCATCTGCCTGTCTCGGCACTTCTGACTCCACAGAGCCTTTCCTACATCTGGGCTGCCTGCCGTGGCAAAGTGCAGGCGTGGGGTGAGGCCATGGCTTTGTCTTTCCAGGAAAAAATGAGCCCCTGGCCGAAGCAGCAGGCCCAGGCAGAGCCTTGAGCTTGAAGCCCAGTAGGTCTGTGGCCCTCAGGGCCAGAGCAATGCTTTCAAGGCAGGGAAGCGGCCTGCAAGCTGAGTGGGAGTGGGGGAGGGGAGGGAGACAGCTGAAGCCGAGTCCAGAAGGGCGGCGATGGAAGAGCTGCAGCTGGGTCAGAGCCTGGAGGGAGGGCGGGGCCTTCACTGAGGACCCCCCCGCCCCCCGAGGCCAGCCCTAGGCCCCGGCGGTCGCGCATGCGCCCTTGGCCTGTGCGGTGTGTGGGGGCTTGAACCCAAGCCCGCAGGGCTCCCGGAGCGGCCAGAGAAAGAAGGGCCCATGGAGAGGTAGGCGAGGTGGGCAGGGGGCGCCACCTTACTCTCCTCAGCTCCCTGAGGGAGAGAGAGAGAGACAGAGACAGAGAGAGAGATCCCTGACCTCTGAGTCTCTGCCTCCACCGCTGGCTGGTGCCAACTCACGCGCCATCCCACTTCCAGCCATCACCCCCACGCCTGCCCCGGGGCCAGCCCCACCACAGAGAGGCCGGTTGGTTCCTGCTCACCTCTGTGCCGTCCCTTCCCGACCTGACCCCAGTGCAGGGGATAAGCTTCAGACAAGTCTTTCCATGTCCCTCTGCATGACAATAGACTTCCTCCCCTCTCCCATTCCACAGGCCCACCCACCAGGGACATCCACATTTGTCATTAGCTCAGGAGAGGATGCAAGATGAGAATCTCTGCTATTGTGTGGGGAGACTCAGTTTCCCGGGTTTCCCCCATGGACACATGTTCTTCAGCTGGGTCTGATTTTCTCCAGACAAGCTGTCTTGGGAAGGATTTGGCCAGCCCTAAGAAGCTGAAGGGAAAGGGCGGAGGGGGGTTCTCTCTCTGCCCCCGACAGCCCCGAGCTGGGTCGGTCCCTCAGACCTGGCCAGGGGCAGCCCATCCCCCGGCGCCCTTCCCCGGGGCATCCAAGGGCAGGCTCGGCGCCAGCCCCACCCCGCTCGCCACTGCCCGACCATCGTCCTCCCTCGGGGGGCCTGGGCAGGACAGGGACCCGGCTGTGGGAGGCCTCCAGATCTCAGGCCTGGCACACTGTTTACCAGGCTGCTTCCTCCTCTGACGGGGGCCCAGCACACGCCCCAGGAGTCTTGGCAGCCGCCCCCAGGGCTCTAGCCTCTGGAACTCGTCCCCTTGGAAGGGGCCTGGCCCAGGTGCCAGGTTCGGCTGGTCGGCCAGCCTCCTTTGGAGAAAGCAGGCAAGCCGAGCCAGGCTTGCAGTGGCCCTGGCGTGACACCTGCCACCTCAGGCAGAGGGCCTCCCGCGTGCCCTCCATGGCGGGTTTCTCCCTGGAGCCGTGGCCTGGGCACTAGGAAGGCCGGGCCTCCCCGACTCCCGGGAGGAGGGGCTAGCCCAGTTGCGCCCTGGCCCCCAAACCCTCTGGTGCCATCTGCCTGTCTCGGCACTTCTGACTCCACAGAGCCTTTCCTACATCTGGGCTGCCTGCCGTGGCAAAGTGCAGGCGTGGGGTGAGGCCATGGCTTTGTCTTTCCAGGAAAAAATGAGCCCCTGGCCGAAGCAGCAGGCCCAGGCAGAGCCTTGAGCTTGAAGCCCAGTAGGTCTGTGGCCCTCAGGGCCAGAGCAATGCTTTCAAGGCAGGGAAGCGGCCTGCAAGCTGAGTGGGAGTGGGGGAGGGGAGGGAGACAGCTGAAGCCGAGTCCAGAAGGGCGGCGATGGAAGAGCTGCAGCTGGGTCAGAGCCTGGAGGGAGGGCGGGGCCTTCACTGAGGACCCCCCCGCCCCCCGAGGCCAGCCCTAGGCCCCGGCGGTCGCGCATGCGCCCTTGGCCTGTGCGGTGTGTGGGGGCTTGAACCCAAGCCCGCAGGGCTCCCGGAGCGGCCAGAGAAAGAAGGGCCCATGGAGAGGTAGGCGAGGTGGGCAGGGGGCGCCACCTTACTCTCCTCAGCTCCCTGAGGGAGAGAGAGAGAGACAGAGACAGAGAGAGAGATCCCTGACCTCTGAGTCTCTGCCTCCACCGCTGGCTGGTGCCAACTCACGCGCCATCCCACTTCCAGCCATCACCCCCACGCCTGCCCCGGGGCCAGCCCCACCACAGAGAGGCCGGTTGGTTCCTGCTCACCTCTGTGCCTTCCCTTCCCGACCTGACCCCAGTGCAGGGGATAAGCTTCAGACAAGTCTTTCCATGTCCCTCTGCATGACAATAGACTTCCTCCCCTCTCCCATTCCACAGGCCCACCCACCCGGGACATCCACCTTTGTCATTAGCTCAGGAGAGGATGCAAGATGAGAATCTCTGCTATTGTGTGGGGAGACTCAGTTTCCCGGGTTTCCCCCATGGACACATGTTCTTCAGCTGGGTCTGATTTTCTCCAGACAAGCTGTCTTGGGAAGGATTTGGCCAGCCCTAAGAAGCTGAAGGGAAAGGGCGGAGGGGGGTTCTCTCTCTGCCCCCGACAGCCCCGAGCTGGGTCGGTCCCTCAGACCTGGCCAGGGGCAGCCCATCCCCCGGCGCCCTTCCCCGGGGCATCCAAGGGCAGGCTCCGCGCCAGCCCCACCCCGCTCGCCACTGCCCGACCATCGTCCTCCCTCGGGGGGCCTGGGCAGGACAGGGACCCGGCTGTGGGAGGCCTCCAGATCTCAGGCCTGGCACACCGTTTACCAGGCTGCTTCCTCCTCTGACGGGGGCCCAGCACACGCCCCAGGAGTCTTGGCAGCCGCCCCCAGGGCTCTAGCCTCTGGAACTCGTCCCCTTGGAAGGGGCCTGGCCCAGGTGCCAGGTTCGGCTGGTCGGCCAGCCTCCTTTGGAGAAAGCAGGCAAGCCGAGCCAGGCTTGCAGTGGCCCTGGCGTGACACCTGCCACCTCAGGCAGAGGGCCTCCCGCGTGCCCTCCATGGCGGGTTTCTCCCCGGAGCCGTGGCCTGGGCACTAGGAAGGCCGGGCCTCCCCGACTCCCGGGAGGAGGGGCTAGCCCAGTTGCGCCCTGGCCCCCAAACCCTCTGGTGCCATCTGCCTGTCTCGGCACTTCTGACTCCACAGAGCCTTTCCTACATCTGGGCTGCCTGCCGTGGCAAAGTGCAGGCGTGGGGTGAGGCCATGGCTTTGTCTTTCCAGGAAAAAATGAGCCCCTGGCCGAAGCAGCAGGCCCAGGCAGAGCCTTGAGCTTGAAGCCCAGTAGGTCTGTGGCCCTCAGGGCCAGAGCAATGCTTTCAAGGCAGGGAAGCGGCCTGCAAGCTGAGTGGGAGTGGGGGAGGGGAGGGAGACAGCTGAAGCCGAGTCCAGAAGGGCGGCGATGGAAGAGCTGCAGCTGGGTCAGAGCCTGGAGGGAGGGCGGGGCCTTCACTGAGGACCCCCCCGCCCCCCGAGGCCATTCCTAGGCCCCGGCGGTCGCGCATGCGCCCTTGGCCTGTGCGGTGTGTGGGGGCTTGAACCCAAGCCCGCAGGGCTCCCGGAGCGGCCAGAGAAAGAAGGGCCCATGGAGAGGTAGGCGAGGTGGGCAGGGGGCGCCACCTTACTCTCCTCAGCTCCCTGAGGGAGAGAGAGAGAGACAGAGACAGAGAGAGAGATCCCTGACCTCTGAGTCTCTGCCTCCACCGCTGGCTGGTGCCAACTCACGCGCCATCCCACTTCCAGCCATCACCCCCACGCCTGCCCCGGGGCCAGCCCCACCACAGAGAGGCCGGTTGGTTCCTGCTCACCTCTGTGCCGTCCCTTCCCGACCTGACCCCAGTGCAGGGGATAAGCTTCAGACAAGTCTTTCCATGTCCCTCTGCATGACAATAGACTTCCTCCCCTCTCCCGTTCCACAGGCCCACCCACCCAGGACATCCACATTTGTCATTAGCTCAGGAGAGGATGCAAGATGAGAATCTCTGCTATTGTGTGGGGAGACTCAGTTTCCCGGGTTTCCCCCATGGACACATGTTCTTCAGCTGGGTCTGATTTTCTCCAGACAAGCTGTCTTGGGAAGGATTTGGCCAGCCCTAAGAAGCTGAAGGGAAAGGGCGGAGGGGGGTTCTCTCTCTGCCCCCGACAGCCCGGAGCTGGGTCGGTCCCTCAGACCTGGCCAGGGGCAGCCCATCCCCCGGCGCCCTTCCCCGGGGCATCCAAGGGCTGGCTCGGCGCCAGCCCCACCCCGCTCGCCACTGCCCGACCATCGTCCTCCCTCGGGGGGCCTGGGCAGGACAGGGACCCGGCTGTGGGAGGCCTCCAGATCTCAGGCCTGGCACACCGTTTACCAGGCTGCTTCCTCCTCTGACGGGGGCCCAGCACACGCCCCAGGAGTCTTGGCAGCCGCCCCCAGGGCTCTAGCCTCTGGAACTCGTCCCCTTGGAAGGGGCCTGGCCCAGGTGCCAGGTTCGGCTGGTCGGCCAGCCTCCTTTGGAGAAAGCAGGCAAGCCGAGCCAGGCTTGCAGTGGCCCTGGCGTGACACCTGCCACCTCAGGCAGAGGGCCTCCCGCGTGCCCTCCATGGCGGGTTTCTCCCCGGAGCCGTGGCCTGGGCACTAGGAAGGCCGGGCCTCCCCGACTCCCGGGAGGAGGGGCTAGCCCAGTTGCGCCCTGGCCCCCAAACCCTCTGGTGCCATCTGCCTGTCTCGGCACTTCTGACTCCACAGAGCCTTTCCTACATCTGGGCTGCCTGCCGTGGCAAAGTGCAGGCGTGGGGTGAGGCCATGGCTTTGTCTTTCCAGGAAAAAATGAGCCCCTGGCCGAAGCAGCAGGCCCAGGCAGAGCCTTGAGCTTGAAGCCCAGTAGGTCTGTGGCCCTCAGGGCCAGAGCAATGCTTTCAAGGCAGGGAAGCGGCCTGCAAGCTGAGTGGGAGTGGGGGAGGGGAGGGAGACAGCTGAAGCCGAGTCCAGAAGGGCGGCGATGGAAGAGCTGCAGCTGGGTCAGAGCCTGGAGGGAGGGCGGGGCCTTCACTGAGGACCCCCCCGCCCCCCGAGGCCAGTCCTAGGCCCCGGCGGTCGCGCATGCGCCCTTGGCCTGTGCGGTGTGTGGGGGCTTGAACCCAAGCCCGCAGGGCTCCCGGAGCGGCCAGAGAAAGAAGGGCCCATGGAGAGGTAGGCGAGGTGGGCAGGGGGCGCCACCTTACTCTCCTCAGCTCCCTGAGGGAGAGAGAGAGAGACAGAGACAGAGAGAGAGATCCCTGACCTCTGAGTCTCTGCCTCCACCGCTGGCTGGTGCCAACTCACGCGCCATCCCACTTCCAGCCATCACCCCCACGCCTGCCCCGGGGCCAGCCCCACCACAGAGAGGCCGGTTGGTTCCTGCTCACCTCTGTGCCGTCCCTTCCCGACCTGACCCCAGTGCAGGGGATAAGCTTCAGACAAGTCTTTCCATGTCCCTCTGCATGACAATAGACTTCCTCCCCTCTCCCGTTCCACAGGCCCACCCACCCAGGACATCCACATTTGTCATTAGCTCAGGAGAGGATGCAAGATGAGAATCTCTGCTATTGTGTGGGGAGACTCAGTTTCCCGGGTTTCCCCCATGGACACATGTTCTTCAGCTGGGTCTGATTTTCTCCAGACAAGCTGTCTTGGGAAGGATTTGGCCAGCCCTAAGAAGCTGAAGGGAAAGGGCGGAGGGGGGTTCTCTCTCTGCCCCCGACAGCCCCGAGCTGGGTCGGTCCCTCAGACCTGGCCAGGGGCAGCCCATCCCCCGGCGCCCTTCCCCGGGGCATCCAAGGGCTGGCTCGGCGCCAGCCCCACCCCGCTCGCCACTGCCCGACCATCGTCCTCCCTCGGGGGGCCTGGGCAGGACAGGGACCCGGCTGTGGGAGGCCTCCAGATCTCAGGCCTGGCACACCGTTTACCAGGCTGCTTCCTCCTCTGACGGGGGCCCAGCACACGCCCCAGGAGTCTTGGCAGCCGCCCCCAGGGCTCTAGCCTCTGGAACTCGTCCCCTTGGAAGGGGCCTGGCCCAGGTGCCAGGTTCGGCTGGTCGGCCAGCCTCCTTTGGAGAAAGCAGGCAAGCCGAGCCAGGCTTGCAGTGGCCCTGGCGTGACACCTGCCACCTCAGGCAGAGGGCCTCCCGCGTGCCCTCCATGGCGGGTTTCTCCCCGGAGCCGTGGCCTGGGCACTAGGAAGGCCGGGCCTCCCCGACTCCCGGGAGGAGGGGCTAGCCCAGTTGCGCCCTGGCCCCCAAACCCTCTGGTGCCATCTGCCTGTCTCGGCACTTCTGACTCCACAGAGCCTTTCCTACATCTGGGCTGCCTGCCGTGGCAAAGTGCAGGCGTGGGGTGAGGCCATGGCTTTGTCTTTCCAGGAAAAAATGAGCCCCTGGCCGAAGCAGCAGGCCCAGGCAGAGCCTTGAGCTTGAAGCCCAGTAGGTCTGTGGCCCTCAGGGCCAGAGCAATGCTTTCAAGGCAGGGAAGCGGCCTGCAAGCTGAGTGGGAGTGGGGGAGGGGAGGGAGACAGCTGAAGCCGAGTCCAGAAGGGCGGCGATGGAAGAGCTGCAGCTGGGTCAGAGCCTGGAGGGAGGGCGGGGCCTTCACTGAGGACCCCCCCGCCCCCCGAGGCCAGCCCTAGGCCCCGGCGGTCGCGCATGCGCCCTTGGCCTGTGCGGTGTGTGGGGGCTTGAACCCAAGCCCGCAGGGCTCCCGGAGCGGCCAGAGAAAGAAGGGCCCATGGAGAGGTAGGCGAGGTGGGCAGGGGGCGCCACCTTACTCTCCTCAGCTCCCTGAGGGAGAGAGAGAGAGACAGAGACAGAGAGAGAGATCCCTGACCTCTGAGTCTCTGCCTCCACCGCTGGCTGGTGCCAACTCACGCGCCATCCCACTTCCAGCCATCACCCCCACGCCTGCCCCGGGGCCAGCCCCACCACAGAGAGGCCGGTTGGTTCCTGCTCACCTCTGTGCCGTCCCTTCCCGACCTGACCCCAGTGCAGGGGATAAGCTTCAGACAAGTCTTTCCATGTCCCTCTGCATGACAATAGACTTCCTCCCCTCTCCCATTCCACAGGCCCACCCACCCGGGACATCCACCTTTGTCATTAGCTCAGGAGAGGATGCAAGATGAGAATCTCTGCTATTGTGTGGGGAGACTCAGTTTCCCGGGTTTCCCCCATGGACACATGTTCTTCAGCTGGGTCTGATTTTCTCCAGACAAGCTGTCTTGGGAAGGATTTGGCCAGCCCTAAGAAGCTGAAGGGAAAGGGCGGAGGGGGGTTCTCTCTCTGCCCCCGACAGCCCCGAGCTGGGTCGGTCCCTCAGACCTGGCCAGGGGCAGCCCATCCCCCGGCGCCCTTCCCCGGGGCATCCAAGGGCAGGCTCCGCGCCAGCCCCACCCCGCTCGCCACTGCCCGACCATCGTCCTCCCTCGGGGGGCCTGGGCAGGACAGGGACCCGGGTGTGGGAGGCCTCCAGATCTCAGGCCTGGCACACCGTTTACCAGGCTGCTTCCTCCTCTGACGGGGGCCCAGCACACGCCCCAGGAGTCTTGGCAGCCGCCCCCAGGGCTCTAGCCTCTGGAACTCGTCCCCTTGGAAGGGGCCTGGCCCAGGTGCCAGGTTCGGCTGGTCGGCCAGCCTCCTTTGGAGAAAGCAGGCAAGCCGAGCCAGGCTTGCAGTGGCCCTGGCGTGACACCTGCCACCTCAGGCAGAGGGCCTCCCGCGTGCCCTCCATGGCGGGTTTCTCCCCGGAGCCGTGGCCTGGGCACTAGGAAGGCCGGGCCTCCCCGACTCCCGGGAGGAGGGGCTAGCCCAGTTGCGCCCTGGCCCCCAAACCCTCTGGTGCCATCTGCCTGTCTCGGCACTTCTGACTCCACAGAGCCTTTCCTACATCTGGGCTGCCTGCCGTGGCAAAGTGCAGGCGTGGGGTGAGGCCATGGCTTTGTCTTTCCAGGAAAAAATGAGCCCCTGGCCGAAGCAGCAGGCCCAGGCAGAGCCTTGAGCTTGAAGCCCAGTAGGTCTGTGGCCCTCAGGGCCAGAGCAATGCTTTCAAGGCAGGGAAGCGGCCTGCAAGCTGAGTGGGAGTGGGGGAGGGGAGGGAGACAGCTGAAGCCGAGTCCAGAAGGGCGGCGATGGAAGAGCTGCAGCTGGGTCAGAGCCTGGAGGGAGGGCGGGGCCTTCACTGAGGACCCCCCCGCCCCCCGAGGCCAGCCCTAGGCCCCGGCGGTCGCGCATGCGCCCTTGGCCTGTGCGGTGTGTGGGGGCTTGAACCCAAGCCCGCAGGGCTCCCGGAGCGGCCAGAGAAAGAAGGGCCCATGGAGAGGTAGGCGAGGTGGGCAGGGGGCGCCACCTTACTCTCCTCAGCTCCCTGAGGGAGAGAGAGAGAGACAGAGACAGAGAGAGAGATCCCTGACCTCTGAGTCTCTGCCTCCACCGCTGGCTGGTGCCAACTCACGCGCCATCCCACTTCCAGCCATCACCCCCACGCCTGCCCCGGGGCCAGCCCCACCACAGAGAGGCCGGTTGGTTCCTGCTCACCTCTGTGCCGTCCCTTCCCGACCTGACCCCAGTGCAGGGGATAAGCTTCAGACAAGTCTTTCCATGTCCCTCTGCATGACAATAGACTTCCTCCCCTCTCCCATTCCACAGGCCCACCCACCCGGGACATCCACATTTGTCATTAGCTCAGGAGAGGATGCAAGATGAGAATCTCTGCTATTGTGTGGGGAGACTCAGTTTCCCGGGTTTCCCCCATGGACACATGTTCTTCAGCTGGGTCTGATTTTCTCCAGACAAGCTGTCTTGGGAAGGATTTGGCCAGCCCTAAGAAGCTGAAGGGAAAGGGCGGAGGGGGGTTCTCTCTCTGCCCCCGACAGCCCCGAGCTGGGTCGGTCCCTCAGACCTGGCCAGGGGCAGCCCATCCCCCGGCGCCCTTCCCCGGGGCATCCAAGGGCAGGCTCCGCGCCAGCCCCACCCCGCTCGCCACTGCCCGACCATCGTCCTCCCTCGGGGGGCCTGGGCAGGACAGGGACCCGGCTGTGGGAGGCCTCCAGATCTCAGGCCTGGCACACCGTTTACCAGGCTGCTTCCTCCTCTGACGGGGGCCCAGCACACGCCCCAGGAGTCTTGGCAGCCGCCCCCAGGGCTCTAGCCTCTGGAACTCGTCCCCTTGGAAGGGGCCTGGCCCAGGTGCCAGGTTCGGCTGGTCGGCCAGCCTCCTTTGGAGAAAGCAGGCAAGCCGAGCCAGGCTTGCAGTGGCCCTGGCGTGACACCTGCCACCTCAGGCAGAGGGCCTCCCGCGTGCCCTCCATGGCGGGTTTCTCCCCGGAGCCGTGGCCTGGGCACTAGGAAGGCCGGGCCTCCCCGACTCCCGGGAGGAGGGGCTAGCCCAGTTGCGCCCTGGCCCCCAAACCCTCTGGTGCCATCTGCCTGTCTCGGCACTTCTGACTCCACAGAGCCTTTCCTACATCTGGGCTGCCTGCCGTGGCAAAGTGCAGGCGTGGGTTGAGGCCATGGCTTTGTCTTTCCAGGAAAAAATGAGCCCCTGGCCGAAGCAGCAGGCCCAGGCAGAGCCTTGAGCTTGAAGCCCAGTAGGTCTGTGGCCCTCAGGGCCAGAGCAATGCTTTCAAGGCAGGGAAGCGGCCTGCAAGCTGAGTGGGAGTGGGGGAGGGGAGGGAGACAGCTGAAGCCGAGTCCAGAAGGGCGGCGATGGAAGAGCTGCAGCTGGGTCAGAGCCTGGAGGGAGGGCGGGGCCTTCACTGAGGACCCCCCCGCCCCCCGAGGCCAGCCCTAGGCCCCGGCGGTCGCGCATGCGCCCTTGGCCTGTGCGGTGTGTGGGGGCTTGAACCCAAGCCCGCAGGGCTCCCGGAGCGGCCAGAGAAAGAAGGGCCCATGGAGAGGTAGGCGAGGTGGGCAGGGGGCGCCACCTTACTCTCCTCAGCTCCCTGAGGGAGAGAGAGAGAGACAGAGACAGAGAGAGAGATCCCTGACCTCTGAGTCTCTGCCTCCACCGCTGGCTGGTGCCAACTCACGCGCCATCCCACTTCCAGCCATCACCCCCACGCCTGCCCCGGGGCCAGCCCCACCACAGAGAGGCCGGTTGGTTCCTGCTCACCTCTGTGCCGTCCCTTCCCGACCTGACCCCAGTGCAGGGGATAAGCTTCAGACAAGTCTTTCCATGTCCCTCTGCATGACAATAGACTTCCTCCCCTCTCCCATTCCACAGGCCCACCCACCCGGGACATCCACATTTGTCATTAGCTCAGGAGAGGATGCAAGATGAGAATCTCTGCTATTGTGTGGGGAGACTCAGTTTCCCGGGTTTCCCCCATGGACACATGTTCTTCAGCTGGGTCTGATTTTCTCCAGACAAGCTGTCTTGGGAAGGATTTGGCCAGCCCTAAGAAGCTGAAGGGAAAGGGCGGAGGGGGGTTCTCTCTCTGCCCCCGACAGCCCCGAGCTGGGTCGGTCCCTCAGACCTGGCCAGGGGCAGCCCATCCCCCGGCGCCCTTCCCCGGGGCATCCAAGGGCAGGCTCCGCGCCAGCCCCACCCCGCTCGCCACTGCCCGACCATCGTCCTCCCTCGGGGGGCCTGGGCAGGACAGGGACCCGGCTGTGGGAGGCCTCCAGATCTCAGGCCTGGCACACCGTTTACCAGGCTGCTTCCTCCTCTGACGGGGGCCCAGCACACGCCCCAGGAGTCTTGGCAGCCGCCCCCAGGGCTCTAGCCTCTGGAACTCGTCCCCTTGGAAGGGGCCTGGCCCAGGTGCCAGGTTCGGCTGGTCGGCCAGCCTCCTTTGGAGAAAGCAGGCAAGCCGAGCCAGGCTTGCAGTGGCCCTGGCGTGACACCTGCCACCTCAGGCAGAGGGCCTCCCGCGTGCCCTCCATGGCGGGTTTCTCCCCGGAGCCGTGGCCTGGGCACTAGGAAGGCCGGGCCTCCCCGACTCCCGGGAGGAGGGGCTAGCCCAGTTGCGCCCTGGCCCCCAAACCCTCTGGTGCCATCTGCCTGTCTCGGCACTTCTGACTCCACAGAGCCTTTCCTACATCTGGGCTGCCTGCCGTGGCAAAGTGCAGGCGTGGGGTGAGGCCATGGCTTTGTCTTTCCAGGAAAAAATGAGCCCCTGGCCGAAGCAGCAGGCCCAGGCAGAGCCTTGAGCTTGAAGCCCAGTAGGTCTGTGGCCCTCAGGGCCAGAGCAATGCTTTCAAGGCAGGGAAGCGGCCTGCAAGCTGAGTGGGAGTGGGGGAGGGGAGGGAGACAGCTGAAGCCGAGTCCAGAAGGGCGGCGATGGAAGAGCTGCAGCTGGGTCAGAGCCTGGAGGGAGGGCGGGGCCTTCACTGAGGACCCCCCCGCCCCCCGAGGCCAGCCCTAGGCCCCGGCGGTCGCGCATGCGCCCTTGGCCTGTGCGGTGTGTGGGGGCTTGAACCCAAGCCCGCAGGGCTCCCGGAGCGGCCAGAGAAAGAAGGGCCCATGGAGAGGTAGGCGAGGTGGGCAGGGGGCGCCACCTTACTCTCCTCAGCTCCCTGAGGGAGAGAGAGAGAGACAGAGACAGAGAGAGAGATCCCTGACCTCTGAGTCTCTGCCTCCACCGCTGGCTGGTGCCAACTCACGCGCCATCCCACTTCCAGCCATCACCCCCACGCCTGCCCGGGGGCCAGCCCCACCACAGAGAGGCCGCTTGGTTCCTGCTCACCTCTGTGCCGTCCCTTCCCGACCTGACCCCAGTGCAGGGGATAAGCTTCAGACAAGTCTTTCCATGTCCCTCTGCATGACAATAGACTTCCTCCCCTCTCCCATTCCACAGGCCCACCCACCCGGGACATCCACCTTTGTCATTAGCTCAGGAGAGGATGCAAGATGAGAATCTCTGCTATTGTGTGGGGAGACTCAGTTTCCCGGGTTTCCCCCATGGACACATGTTCTTCAGCTGGGTCTGATTTTCTCCAGACAAGCTGTCTTGGGAAGGATTTGGCCAGCCCTAAGAAGCTGAAGGGAAAGGGCGGAGGGGGGTTCTCTCTCTGCCCCCGACAGCCCCGAGCTGGGTCGGTCCCTCAGACCTGGCCAGGGGCAGCCCATCCCCCGGCGCCCTTCCCCGGGGCATCCAAGGGCAGGCTCCGCGCCAGCCCCACCCCGCTCGCCACTGCCCGACCATCGTCCTCCCTCGGGGGGCCTGGGCAGGACAGGGACCCGGCTGTGGGAGGCCTCCAGATCTCAGGCCTGGCACACCGTTTACCAGGCTGCTTCCTCCTCTGACGGGGGCCCAGCACACGCCCCAGGAGTCTTGGCAGCCGCCCCCAGGGCTCTAGCCTCTGGAACTCGTCCCCTTGGAAGGGGCCTGGCCCAGGTGCCAGGTTCGGCTGGTCGGCCAGCCTCCTTTGGAGAAAGCAGGCAAGCCGAGCCAGGCTTGCAGTGGCCCTGGCGTGACACCTGCCACCTCAGGCAGAGGGCCTCCCGCGTGCCCTCCATGGCGGGTTTCTCCCCGGAGCCGTGGCCTGGGCACTAGGAAGGCCGGGCCTCCCCGACTCCCGGGAGGAGGGGCTAGCCCAGTTGCGCCCTGGCCCCCAAACCCTCTGGTGCCATCTGCCTGTCTCGGCACTTCTGACTCCACAGAGCCTTTCCTACATCTGGGCTGCCTGCCGTGGCAAAGTGCAGGCGTGGGGTGAGGCCATGGCTTTGTCTTTCCAGGAAAAAATGAGCCCCTGGCCGAAGCAGCAGGCCCAGGCAGAGCCTTGAGCTTGAAGCCCAGTAGGTCTGTGGCCCTCAGGGCCAGAGCAATGCTTTCAAGGCAGGGAAGCGGCCTGCAAGCTGAGTGGGAGTGGGGGAGGGGAGGGAGACAGCTGAAGCCGAGTCCAGAAGGGCGGCGATGGAAGAGCTGCAGCTGGGTCAGAGCCTGGAGGGAGGGCGGGGCCTTCACTGAGGACCCCCCCGCCCCCCGAGGCCAGCCCTAGGCCCCGGCGGTCGCGCATGCGCCCTTGGCCTGTGCGGTGTGTGGGGGCTTGAACCCAAGCCCGCAGGGCTCCCGGAGCGGCCAGAGAAAGAAGGGCCCATGGAGAGGTAGGCGAGGTGGGCAGGGGGCGCCACCTTACTCTCCTCAGCTCCCTGAGGGAGAGAGAGAGAGACAGAGACAGAGAGAGAGATCCCTGACCTCTGAGTCTCTGCCTCCACCGCTGGCTGGTGCCAACTCACGCGCCATCCCACTTCCAGCCATCACCCCCACGCCTGCCCCGGGGCCAGCCCCACCACAGAGAGGCCGGTTGGTTCCTGCTCACCTCTGTGCCGTCCCTTCCCGACCTGACCCCAGTGCAGGGGATAAGCTTCAGACAAGTCTTTCCATGTCCCTCTGCATGACAATAGACTTCCTCCCCTCTCCCATTCCACAGGCCCACCCACCAGGGACATCCACATTTGTCATTAGCTCAGGAGAGGATGCAAGATGAGAATCTCTGCTATTGTGTGGGGAGACTCAGTTTCCCGGGTTTCCCCCATGGACACATGTTCTTCAGCTGGGTCTGATTTTCTCCAGACAAGCTGTCTTGGGAAGGATTTGGCCAGCCCTAAGAAGCTGAAGGGAAAGGGCGGAGGGGGGTTCTCTCTCTGCCCCCGACAGCCCCGAGCTGGGTCGGTCCCTCAGACCTGGCCAGGGGCAGCCCATCCCCCGGCGCCCTTCCCCGGGGCATCCAAGGGCAGGCTCGGCGCCAGCCCCACCCCGCTCGCCACTGCCCGACCATCGTCCTCCCTCGGGGGGCCTGGGCAGGACAGGGACCCGGCTGTGGGAGGCCTCCAGATCTCAGGCCTGGCACACCGTTTACCAGGCTGCTTCCTCCTCTGACGGGGGCCCAGCACACGCCCCAGGAGTCTTGGCAGCCGCCCCCAGGGCTCTAGCCTCTGGAACTCGTCCCCTTGGAAGGGGCCTGGCCCAGGTGCCAGGTTCGGCTGGTCGGCCAGCCTCCTTTGGAGAAAGCAGGCAAGCCGAGCCAGGCTTGCAGTGGCCCTGGCGTGACACCTGCCACCTCAGGCAGAGGGCCTCCCGCGTGCCCTCCATGGCGGGTTTCTCCCCGGAGCCGTGGCCTGGGCACTAGGAAGGCCGGGCCTCCCCGACTCCCGGGAGGAGGGGCTAGCCCAGTTGCGCCCTGGCCCCCAAACCCTCTGGTGCCATCTGCCTGTCTCGGCACTTCTGACTCCACAGAGCCTTTCCTACATCTGGGCTGCCTGCCGTGGCAAAGTGCAGGCGTGGGGTGAGGCCATGGCTTTGTCTTTCCAGGAAAAAATGAGCCCCTGGCCGAAGCAGCAGGCCCAGGCAGAGCCTTGAGCTTGAAGCCCAGTAGGTCTGTGGCCCTCAGGTCCAGAGCAATGCTTTCAAGGCAGGGAAGCGGCCTGCAAGCTGAGTGGGAGTGGGGGAGGGGAGGGAGACAGCTGAAGCCGAGTCCAGAAGGGCGGCGATGGAAGAGCTGCAGCTGGGTCAGAGCCTGGAGGGAGGGCGGGGCCTTCACTGAGGACCCCCCCGCCCCCCGAGGCCAGCCCTAGGCCCCGGCGGTCGCGCATGCGCCCTTGGCCTGTGCGGTGTGTGGGGGCTTGAACCCAAGCCCGCAGGGCTCCCGGAGCGGCCAGAGAAAGAAGGGCCCATGGAGAGGTAGGCGAGGTGGGCAGGGGGCGCCACCTTACTCTCCTCAGCTCCCTGAGGGAGAGAGAGAGAGACAGAGACAGAGAGAGAGATCCCTGACCTCTGAGTCTCTGCCTCCACCGCTGGCTGGTGCCAACTCACGCGCCATCCCACTTCCAGCCATCACCCCCACGCCTGCCCCGGGGCCAGCCCCACCACAGAGAGGCCGGTTGGTTCCTGCTCACCTCTGTGCAGTCCCTTCCCGACCTGACCCCAGTGCAGGGGATAAGCTTCAGACAAGTCTTTCCATGTCCCTCTGCATGACAATAGACTTCCTCCCCTCTCCCATTCCACAGGCCCACCCACCCGGGACATCCACCTTTGTCATTAGCTCAGGAGAGGATGCAAGATGAGAATCTCTGCTATTGTGTGGGGAGACTCAGTTTCCCGGGTTTCCCCCATGGACACATGTTCTTCAGCTGGGTCTGATTTTCTCCAGACAAGCTGTCTTGGGAAGGATTTGGCCAGCCCTAAGAAGCTGAAGGGAAAGGGCGGAGGGGGGTTCTCTCTCTGCCCCCGACAGCCCCGAGCTGGGTCGGTCCCTCAGACCTGGCCAGGGGCAGCCCATCCCCCGGCGCCCTTCCCCGGGGCATCCAAGGGCAGGCTCCGCGCCAGCCCCACCCCGCTCGCCACTGCCCGACCATCGTCCTCCCTCGGGGGGCCTGGGCAGGACAGGGACCCGGCTGTGGGAGGCCTCCAGATCTCAGGCCTGGCACACCGTTTACCAGGCTGCTTCCTCCTCTGACGGGGGCCCAGCACACGCCCCAGGAGTCTTGGCAGCCGCCCCCAGGGCTCTAGCCTCTGGAACTCGTCCCCTTGGAAGGGGCCTGGCCCAGGTGCCAGGTTCGGCTGGTCGGCCAGCCTCCTTTGGAGAAAGCAGGCAAGCCGAGCCAGGCTTGCAGCGGCCCTGGCGTGACACCTGCCACCTCAGGCAGAGGGCCTCCCGCGTGCCCTCCATGGCGGGTTTCTCCCCGGAGCCGTGGCCTGGGCACTAGGAAGGCCGGGCCTCCCCGACTCCCGGGAGGAGGGGCTAGCCCAGTTGCGCCCTGGCCCCCAAACCCTCTGGTGCCATCTGCCTGTCTCGGCACTTCTGACTCCACAGAGCCTTTCCTACATCTGGGCTGCCTGCCGTGGCAAAGTGCAGGCGTGGGGTGAGGGCATGGCTTTGTCTTTCCAGGAAAAAATGAGCCCCTGGCCGAAGCAGCAGGCCCAGGCAGAGCCTTGAGCTTGAAGCCCAGTAGGTCTGTGGCCCTCAGGTCCAGAGCAATGCTTTCAAGGCAGGGAAGCGGCCTGCAAGCTGAGTGGGAGTGGGGGAGGGGAGGGAGACAGCTGAAGCCGAGTCCAGAAGGGCGGCGATGGAAGAGCTGCAGCTGGGTCAGAGCCTGGAGGGAGGGCGGGGCCTTCACTGAGGACCCCCCCGCCCCCCGAGGCCAGTCCTAGGCCCCGGCGGTCGCGCATGCGCCCTTGGCCTGTGCGGTGTGTGGGGGCTTGAACCCAAGCCCGCAGGGCTCCCGGAGCGGCCAGAGAAAGAAGGGCCCATGGAGAGGTAGGCGAGGTGGGCAGGGGGCGCCACCTTACTCTCCTCAGCTCCCTGAGGGAGAGAGAGAGAGACAGAGACAGAGAGAGAGATCCCTGACCTCTGAGTCTCTGCCTCCACCGCTGGCTGGTGCCAACTCACGCGCCATCCCACTTCCAGCCATCACCCCCACGCCTGCCCCGGGGCCAGCCCCACCACAGAGAGGCCGGTTGGTTCCTGCTCACCTCTGTGCCGTCCCTTCCCGACCTGACCCCAGTGCAGGGGATAAGCTTCAGACAAGTCTTTCCATGTCCCTCTGCATGACAATAGACTTCCTCCCCTCTCCCATTCCACAGGCCCACCCACCCGGGACATCCACATTTGTCATTAGCTCAGGAGAGGATGCAAGATGAGAATCTCTGCTATTGTGTGGGGAGACTCAGTTTCCCGGGTTTCCCCCATGGACACATGTTCTTCAGCTGGGTCTGATTTTCTCCAGACAAGCTGTCTTGGGAAGGATTTGGCCAGCCCTAAGAAGCTGAAGGGAAAGGGCGGAGGGGGGTTCTCTCTCTGCCCCCGACAGCCCCGAGCTGGGTCGGTCCCTCAGACCTGGCCAGGGGCAGCCCATCCCCCGGCGCCCTTCCCCGGGGCATCCAAGGGCTGGCTCGGCGCCAGCCCCACCCCGCTCGCCACTGCCCGACCATCGTCCTCCCTCGGGGGGCCTGGGCAGGACAGGGACCCGGCTGTGGGAGGCCTCCAGATCTCAGGCCTGGCACACCGTTTACCAGGCTGCTTCCTCCTCTGACGGGGGCCCAGCACACGCCCCAGGAGTCTTGGCAGCCGCCCCCAGGGCTCTAGCCTCTGGAACTCGTCCCCTTGGAAGGGGCCTGGCCCAGGTGCCAGGTTCGGCTGGTCGGCCAGCCTCCTTTGGAGAAAGCAAGCAAGCCGAGCCAGGCTTGCAGTGGCCCTGGCGTGACACCTGCCACCTCAGGCAGAGGGCCTCCCGCGTGCCCTCCATGGCGGGTTTCTCCCCGGAGCCGTGGCCTGGGCACTAGGAAGGCCGGGCCTCCCCGACTCCCGGGAGGAGGGGCTAGCCCAGTTGCGCCCTGGCCCCCAAACCCTCTGGTGCCATCTGCCTGTCTCGGCACTTCTGACTCCACAGAGCCTTTCCTACATCTGGGCTGCCTGCCGTGGCAAAGTGCAGGCGTGGGGTGAGGCCATGGCTTTGTCTTTCCAGGAAAAAATGAGCCCCTGGCCGAAGCAGCAGGCCCAGGCAGAGCCTTGAGCTTGAAGCCCAGTAGGTCTGTGGCCCTCAGGGCCAGAGCAATGCTTTCAAGGCAGGGAAGCGGCCTGCAAGCTGAGTGGGAGTGGGGGAGGGGAGGGAGACAGCTGAAGCCGAGTCCAGAAGGGCGGCGATGGAAGAGCTGCAGCTGGGTCAGAGCCTGGAGGGAGGGCGGGGCCTTCACTGAGGACCCCCCCGCCCCCCGAGGCCAGCCCTAGGCCCCGGCGGTCGCGCATGCGCCCTTGGCCTGTGCGGTGTGTGGGGGCTTGAACCCAAGCCCGCAGGGCTCCCGGAGCGGCCAGAGAAAGAAGGGCCCATGGAGAGGTAGGCGAGGTGGGCAGGGGGCGCCACCTTACTCTCCTCAGCTCCCTGAGGGAGAGAGAGAGAGACAGAGACAGAGAGAGAGATCCCTGACCTCTGAGTCTCTGCCTCCACCGCTGGCTGGTGCCAACTCACGCGCCATCCCACTTCCAGCCATCACCCCCACGCCTGCCCCGGGGCCAGCCCCACCACAGAGAGGCCGGTTGGTTCCTGCTCACCTCTGTGCCGTCCCTTCCCGACCTGACCCCAGTGCAGGGGATAAGCTTCAGACAAGTCTTTCCATGTCCCTCTGCATGACAATAGACTTCCTCCCCTCTCCCATTCCACAGGCCCACCCACCCGGGACATCCACCTTTGTCATTAGCTCAGGAGAGGATGCAAGATGAGAATCTCTGCTATTGTGTGGGGAGACTCAGTTTCCCGGGTTTCCCCCATGGACACATGTTCTTCAGCTGGGTCTGATTTTCTCCAGACAAGCTGTCTTGGGAAGGATTTGGCCAGCCCTAAGAAGCTGA
>NW_026691694.1:0-55656 GCF_020826845.1 Diceros bicornis minor
CCCACGCCTGCACTTTGCCACGGCAGGCAGCCCAGATGTAGGAAAGGCTCTGTGGAGTCAGAAGTGCCGAGACAGGCAGATGGCACCAGAGGGTTTGGGGGCCAGGGCGCAACTGGGCTAGCCCCTCCTCCCGGGAGTCGGGGAGGCCCGGCCTTCCTAGTGCCCAGGCCACGGCTCCGGGGAGAAACCCGCCATGGAGGGCACGCGGGAGGCCCTCTGCCTGAGGTGGCAGGTGTCACGCCAGGGCCACTGCAAGCCTGGCTCGGCTTGCCTGCTTTCTCCAAAGGAGGCTGGCCGACCAGCCGAACCTGGCACCTGGGCCAGGCCCCTTCCAAGGGGACGAGTTCCAGAGGATAGAGCCCTGGGGGCGGCTGCCAAGTCTCCTGGGGCGTGTGCTGGGCCCCCGTCAGAGGAGGAAGCAGCCTGGTAAACGGTGTGCCAGGCCTGAGATCTGGAGGCCTCCCACAGCCGGGTCCCTGTCCTGCCCAGGCCCCCCGAGGGAGGACGATGGTCGGGCAGTGGCGAGCGGGGTGGGGCTGGCGCCGAGCCTGCCCTTGGATGCCCCGGGGAAGGGCGCCGGGGGATGGGCTGCCCCTGGCCAGGTCTGAGGGACCGACCCAGCTCGGGGCTGTCGGGGGCAGAGAGAGAACCCCCCTCCGCCCTTTCCCTTCAGGTTCTTAGGGCTGGCCAAATCCTTCCCAAGACAGCTTGTCTGGAGAAAATCAGACCCAGCTGAAGAACATGTGTCCATGGGGGAAACCCGGGAAACTGAGTCTCCGCACACAATAGCAGAGATTCTCATCTTGCATCCTCTCCTGAGCTAATGACAAAGGTGGATGTCCCGGGTGGGTGGGCCTGTGGAATGGGAGAGGGGAGGAAGTCTATTGTCATGCAGAGGGACATGGAAAGACTTGTCTGAAGCTTATCCCCTGCACTGGGGTCAGGTCGGGAAGGGACGGCACAGAGGTGAGCAGGAACCAACCGGCCTCTCTGTGGTGGGGCTGGCCCCGGGGCAGGCGTGGGGGTGATGGCTGGAAGTGGGATGGCGCGTGAGTTGGCACCAGCCAGCGGTGGAGGCAGAGACTCAGAGGTCAGGGATCTCTCTCTCTGTCTCTGTCTCTCTCTCTCTCCCTCAGGGAGCTGAGGAGAGTAAGGTGGCGCCCCCTGCCCACCTCGCCTACCTCTCCATGGGCCCTTCTTTCTCTGGCCGCTTCGGGAGCCCTGCGGGCTTGGGTTCAAGCCCCCACACACCGCACAGGCCAAGGGCGCATGCGCGACCGCCGGGGCCTAGGGCTGGCCTCGGGGGGCGGGGGGGTCCTCAGTGAAGGCCCCGCCCTCCCTCCAGGCTCTGACCCAGCTGCAGCTCTTCCATCGCCGCCCTTCTGGACTCGGCTTCAGCTGTCTCCCTCCCCTCCCCCACTCCCACTCAGCTTGCAGGCCGCTTCCCTGCCTTGAAAGCATTGCTCTGGCCCTGAGGGCCACAGACCTACTGGGCTTCAAGCTCAAGGCTCTGCCTGGGCCTGCTGCTTCGGCCAGGGGCTCATTTTTTCCTGGAAAGACAAAGCATGGCCTCACCCCACGCCTGCACTTTGCCACGGCAGGCAGCCCAGATGTAGGAAAGGCTCTGTGGAGTCAGAAGTGCCGAGACAGGCAGATGGCACCAGAGGGTTTGGGGGCCAGGGCGCAACTGGGCTAGCCCCTCCTCCCGGGAGTCGGGGAGGCCCGGCCTTCCTAGTGCCCAGGCCACGGCTCCGGGGAGAAACCCGCCATGGAGGGCACGCGGGAGGCCCTCTGCCTGAGGTGGCAGGTGTCACGCCAGGGCCACTGCAAGCCTGGCTCGGCTTGCCTGCTTTCTCCAAAGGAGGCTGGCCGACCAGCCGAACCTGGCACCTGGGCCAGGCCCCTTCCAAGGGGACGAGTTCCAGAGGATAGAGCCCTGGGGGCGGCTGCCAAGTCTCCTGGGGCGTGTGCTGGGCCCCCGTCAGAGGAGGAAGCAGCCTGGTAAACGGTGTGCCAGGCCTGAGATCTGGAGGCCTCCCACAGCCGGGTCCCTGTCCTGCCCAGGCCCCCCGAGGGAGGACGATGGTCGGGCAGTGGCGAGCGGGGTGGGGCTGGCGCCGAGCCTGCCCTTGGATGCCCCGGGGAAGGGCGCCGGGGGATGGGCTGCCCTGGCCAGGTCTGAGGGACCGACCCAGCTCGGGGCTGTCGGGGGCAGAGAGAGAACCCCCCTCCGCCCTTTCCCTTCAGGTTCTTAGAGCTGGCCAAATCCTTCCCAAGACAGCTTGTCTGGAGAAAATCAGACCCAGCTGAAGAACATGTGTCCATGGGGGAAACCCGGGAAACTGAGTCTCCCCACACAATAGCAGAGATTCTCATCTTGCATCCTCTCCTGAGCTAATGACAAAGGTGGATGTCCCGGGTGGGTGGGCCTGTGGAATGGGAGAGGGGAGGAAGTCTATTGTCATGCAGAGGGACATGGAAAGACTTGTCTGAAGCTTATCCCCTGCACTGGGGTCAGGTCGGGAAGGGACGGCACAGAGGTGAGCAGGAACCAACCGGCCTCTCTGTGGTGGGGCTGGCCCCGGGGCAGGCGTGGGGGTGATGGCTGGAAGTGGGATGGCGCGTGAGTCGGCACCAGCCAGCGGTGGAGGCAGAGACTCAGAGGTCAGGGATCTCTCTCTCTGTCTCTGTCTCTCTCTCTCTCCCTCAGGGAGCTGAGGAGAGTAAGGTGGCGCCCCCTGCCCACCTCGCCTACCTCTCCATGGGCCCTTCTTTCTCTGGCCGCTCCGGGAGCCCTGCGGGCTTGGGTTCAAGCCCCCACACACCGCACAGGCCAAGGGCGCATGCGCGACCGCCGGGGGCCTAGGGCTGGCCCCGGGGGCGGGGGGGTCCTCAGTGAAGGCCCCGCCCTCCCTCCAGGCTCTGACCCAGCTGCAGCTCTTCCATCGCCGCCCTTCTGGACTCGGCTTCAGCTGTCTCCCTCCCCTCCCCCACTCCCACTCAGCTTGCAGGCCGCTTCCCTGCCTTGAAAGCATTGCTCTGGCCCTGAGGGCCACAGACCTACTGGGCTTCAAGCTCAAGGCTCTGCCTGGGCCTGCTGCTTCGGCCAGGGGCTCATTTTTTCCTGGAAAGACAAAGCCATGGCCTCACCCCACGCCTGCACTTTGCCACGGCAGGCAGCCCAGATGTAGGAAAGGCTCTGTGGAGTCAGAAGTGCCGAGACAGGCAGATGGCACCAGAGGGTTTGGGGGCCAGGGCGCAACTGGGCTAGCCCCTCCTCCCGGGAGTCGGGGAGGCCCGGCCTTCCTAGTGCCCAGGCCACGGCTCCGGGGAGAAACCCGCCATGGAGGGCACGCGGGAGGCCCTCTGCCTGAGGTGGCAGGTGTCACGCCAGGGCCACTGCAAGCCTGGCTCGGCTTGCCTGCTTTCTCCAAAGGAGGCTGGCCCGACCAGCCGAACCTGGCACCTGGGCCAGGCCCCTTCCAAGGGGACGAGTTCCAGAGGATAGAGCCCTGGGGGGCGGCTGCCAAGTCTCCTGGGGCGTGTGCTGGGCCCCCGTCAGAGGAGGAAGCAGCCTGGTAAACGGTGTGCCAGGCCTGAGATCTGGAGGCCTCCCACAGCCGGGTCCCTGTCCTGCCCAGGCCCCCCGAGGGAGGACGATGGTCGGGCAGTGGCGAGCGGGGTGGGGCTGGCGCCGAGCCTGCCCTTGGATGCCCCGGGGAAGGGCGCCGGGGGATGGGCTGCCCCTGGCCAGGTCTGAGGGACCGACCCAGCTCGGGGCTGTCGGGGGCAGAGAGAGAACCCCCCTCCGCCCTTTCCCTTCAGGTTCTTAGGGCTGGCCAAATCCTTCCCAAGACAGCTTGTCTGGAGAAAATCAGACCCAGCTGAAGAACATGTGTCCATGGGGGAAACCCGGGAAACTGAGTCTCCCCACACAATAGCAGAGATTCTCATCTTGCATCCTCTCCTGAGCTAATGACAAAGGTGGATGTCCCGGGTGGGTGGGCCTGTGGAATGGGAGAGGGGAGGAAGTCTATTGTCATGCAGAGGGACATGGAAAGACTTGTCTGAAGCTTATCCCCTGCACTGGGGTCAGGTCGGGAAGGGACGGCACAGAGGTGAGCAGGAACCAACCGGCCTCTCTGTGGTGGGGCTGGCCCCGGGGCAGGCGTGGGGGTGATGGCTGGAAGTGGGATGGCGCGTGAGTCGGCACCAGCCAGCGGTGGAGGCAGAGACTCAGAGGTCAGGGATCTCTCTCTCTGTCTCTGTCTCTCTCTCTCTCCCTCAGGGAGCTGAGGAGAGTAAGGTGGCGCCCCCTGCCCACCTCGCCTACCTCTCCATGGGCCCTTCTTTCTCTGGCCGCTCCGGGAGCCCTGCGGGCTTGGGTTCAAGCCCCCCACACACCGCACAGGCCAAGGGCGCATGCGCGACCGCCGGGGCCTAGGGCTGGCCTCGGGGGGCGGGGGGGTCCTCAGTGAAGGCCCCGCCCTCCCTCCAGGCTCTGACCCAGCTGCAGCTCTTCCATCGCCGCCCTTCTGGACTCGGCTTCAGCTGTCTCCCTCCCCTCCCCCCACTCCCACTCAGCTTGCAGGCCGCTTCCCTGCCTTGAAAGCATTGCTCTGGCCCTGAGGGCCACAGACCTACTGGGCTTCAAGCTCAAGGCTCTGCCTGGGCCTGCTGCTTCGGCCAGGGGCTCATTTTTTCCTGGAAAGACAAAGCCATGGCCTCACCCCACGCCTGCACTTTGCCACGGCAGGCAGCCCAGATGTAGGAAAGGCTCTGTGGAGTCAGAAGTGCCGAGACAGGCAGATGGCACCAGAGGGTTTGGGGGCCAGGGCGCAACTGGGCTAGCCCCTCCTCCCGGGAGTCGGGGAGGCCCGGCCTTCCTAGTGCCCCAGGCCACGGCTCCGGGGAGAAACCCGCCATGGAGGGCACGCGGGAGGCCCTCTGCCTGAGGTGGCAGGTGTCACGCCAGGGCCACTGCAAGCCTGGCTCGGCTTGCCTGCTTTCTCCAAAGGAGGCTGGCCGACCAGCCGAACCTGGCACCTGGGCCAGGCCCCTTCCAAGGGGACGAGTTCCAGAGGATAGAGCCCTGGGGGCGGCTGCCAAGTCTCCTGGGGCGTGTGCTGGGCCCCCGTCAGAGGAGGAAGCAGCCTGGTAAACGGTGTGCCAGGCCTGAGATCTGGAGGCCTCCCACAGCCGGGTCCCTGTCCTGCCCAGGCCCCCCGAGGGAGGACGATGGTCGGGCAGTGGCGAGCGGGGTGGGGCTGGCGCCGAGCCTGCCCTTGGATGCCCCGGGGAAGGGCGCCGGGGATGGGCTGCCCCTGGCCAGGTCTGAGGGACCGACCCAGCTCGGGGCTGTCGGGGGCAGAGAGAGAACCCCCCTCCGCCCTTTCCCTTCAGGTTCTTAGGGCTGGCCAAATCCTTCCCAAGACAAGCTTGTCTGGAGAAAATCAGACCCAGCTGAAGAACATGTGTCCATGGGGGAAACCCGGGAAACTGAGTCTCCCCACACAATAGCAGAGATTCTCATCTTGCATCCTCTCCTGAGCTAATGACAAAGGTGGATGTCCCGGGTGGGTGGGCCTGTGGAATGGGAGAGGGGAGGAAGTCTAATTGTCATGCAGAGGGACATGGAAAGACTTGTCTGAAGCTTATCCCCTGCACTGGGGTCAGGTCGGGAAGGGACGGCACAGAGGTGAGCAGGAACCAACCGGCCTCTCTGTGGTGGGGCTGGCCCCGGGGCAGGCGTGGGGGTGATGGCTGGAAGTGGGATGGCGCGTGAGTTGGCACCAGCCAGCGGTGGAGGCAGAGACTCAGAGGTCAGGGATCTCTCTCTCTGTCTCTGTCTCTCTCTCTCTCCCTCAGGGAGCTGAGGAGAGTAAGGTGGCGCCCCCTGCCCACCCTCGCCTACCTCTCCATGGGCCCTTCTTTCTCTGGCCGCTCCGGGAGCCCTGCGGGCTTGGGTTCAAGCCCCCACACACCGCACAGGCCAAGGGCGCATGCGCGACCGCCGGGGCCTAGGGCTGGCCTCGGGGGGCGGGGGGGGTCCTCAGTGAAGGCCCCCGCCCTCCCTCCAGGCTCTGACCCAGCTGCAGCTCTTCCATCGCCGCCCTTCTGGACTCGCTTCAGCTGTCTCCCTCCCCTCCCCCACTCCCACTCAGCTTGCAGGCCGCTTCCCTGCCTTGAAAGCATTGCTCTGGCCCTGAGGGCCACAGACCTACTGGGCTTCAAGCTCAAGGCTCTGCCTGGGCCTGCTGCTTCGGCCAGGGGCTCATTTTTTCCTGGAAAGACAAAGCCATGGCCTCACCCCACGCCTGCACTTTGCCACGGCAGGCAGCCCAGATGTAGGAAAGGCTCTGTGGAGTCAGAAGTGCCGAGACAGGCAGATGGCACCAGAGGGTTTGGGGGCCAGGGCGCAACTGGGCTAGCCCCTCCTCCCGGGAGTCGGGGAGGCCCGGCCTTCCTAGTGCCCAGGCCACGGCTCCGGGGAGAAACCCGCCATGGAGGGCACGCGGGAGGCCCTCTGCCTGAGGTGGCAGGTGTCACGCCAGGGCCACTGCAAGCCTGGCTCGGCTTGCCTGCTTTCTCCAAAGGAGGCTGGCCGACCAGCCGAACCTGGCACCTGGGCCAGGCCCCTTCCAAGGGGACGAGTTCCAGAGGATAGAGCCCTGGGGGCGGCTGCCAAGTCTCCTGGGGCGTGTGCTGGGCCCCCCGTCAGAGGAGGAAGCAGCCTGGTAAACGGTGTGCCAGGCCTGAGATCTGGAGGCCTCCCACAGCCGGGTCCCTGTCCTGCCCAGGCCCCCCGAGGGAGGACGATGGTCGGGCAGTGGCGAGCGGGGTGGGGCTGGCGCCGAGCCTGCCCTTGGATGCCCCGGGGAAGGGCGCCGGGGGATGGGCTGCCCCTGGCCAGGTCTGAGGGACCGACCCAGCTCGGGGCTGTCGGGGGCAGAGAGAGAACCCCCCTCCGCCCTTTCCCTTCAGGTTCTTAGGGCTGGCCAAATCCTTCCCAAGACAGCTTGTCTGGAGAAAATCAGACCCAGCTGAAGAACATGTGTCCATGGGGGAAACCCGGGAAACTGAGTCTCCCCACACAATAGCAGAGATTCTCATCTTGCATCCTCTCCTGAGCTAATGACAAAGGTGGATGTCCCGGGTGGGTGGGCCTGTGGAATGGGAGAGGGGAGGAAGTCTATTGTCATGCAGAGGGACATGGAAAGACTTGTCTGAAGCTTATCCCCTGCACTGGGGTCAGGTCGGGAAGGGACGGCACAGAGGTGAGCAGGAACCAACCGGCCTCTCTGTGGTGGGGCTGGCCCCGGGGCAGGCGTGGGGGTGATGGCTGGAAGTGGGATGGCGCGTGAGTTGGCACCAGCCAGCGGTGGAGGCAGAGACTCAGAGGTCAGGGATCTCTCTCTCTGTCTCTGTCTCTCTCTCTCTCCCTCAGGGAGCTGAGGAGAGTAAGGTGGCGCCCCCTGCCCACCTCGCCTACCTCTCCATGGGCCCTTCTTTCTCTGGCCGCTCCGGGAGCCCTGCGGGCTTGGGTTCAAGCCCCCACACACCGCACAGGCCAAGGGCGCATGCGCGACCGCCGGGGCCTAGGGCTGGCCTCGGGGGGCGGGGGGGTCCTCAGTGAAGGCCCCGCCCTCCCTCCAGGCTCTGACCCAGCTGCAGCTCTTCCATCGCCGCCCTTCTGGACTCGGCTTCAGCTGTCTCCCTCCCCTCCCCCACTCCCACTCAGCTTGCAGGCCGCTTCCCTGCCTTGAAAGCATTGCTCTGGCCCTGAGGGCCACAGACCTACTGGGCTTCAAGCTCAAGGCTCTGCCTGGGCCTGCTGCTTCGGCCAGGGGCTCATTTTTTCCTGGAAAGACAAAGCCATGGCCTCACCCCACGCCTGCACTTTGCCACGGCAGGCAGCCCAGATGTAGGAAAGGCTCTGTGGAGTCAGAAGTGCCGAGACAGGCAGATGGCACCAGAGGGTTTGGGGGCCAGGGCGCAACTGGGCTAGCCCCTCCTCCCGGGAGTCGGGGAGGCCCGGCCTTCCTAGTGCCCAGGCCACGGCTCCGGGGAGAAACCCGCCATGGAGGGCACGCGGGAGGCCCTCTGCCTGAGGTGGCAGGTGTCACGCCAGGGCCACTGCAAGCCTGGCTCGGCTTGCCTGCTTTCTCCAAAGGAGGCTGGCCGACCAGCCGAACCTGGCACCTGGGCCAGGCCCCTTCCAAGGGGACGAGTTCCAGAGGATAGAGCCCTGGGGGCGGCTGCCAAGTCTCCTGGGGCGTGTGCTGGGCCCCCGTCAGAGGAGGAAGCAGCCTGGTAAACGGGTGTGCCAGGCCTGAGATCTGGAGGCCTCCCACAGCCGGGTCCCTGTCCTGCCCAGGCCCCCCGAGGGAGGACGATGGTCGGGCAGTGGCGAGCGGGGTGGGGCTGGCGCCGAGCCTGCCCTTGGATGCCCCGGGGAAGGGCGCCGGGGGATGGGCTGCCCCTGGCCAGGTCTGAGGGACCGACCCAGCTCGGGGCTGTCGGGGGCAGAGAGAGAACCCCCCTCCGCCCTTTCCCTTCAGCTTCTTAGGGCTGGCCAAATCCTTCCCAAGACAGCTTGTCTGGAGAAAATCAGACCCAGCTGAAGAACATGTGTCCATGGGGGAAACCCGGGAAACTGAGTCTCCCCACACAATAGCAGAGATTCTCATCTTGCATCCTCTCCTGAGCTAATGACAAAGGTGGATGTCCCGGGTGGGTGGGCCTGTGGAATGGGAGAGGGGAGGAAGTCTATTGTCATGCAGAGGGACATGGAAAGACTTGTCTGAAGCTTATCCCCTGCACTGGGGTCAGGTCGGGAAGGGACGGCACAGAGGTGAGCAGGAACCAACCGGCCTCTCTGTGGTGGGGCTGGCCCCGGGGCAGGCGTGGGGGTGATGGCTGGAAGTGGGATGGCGCGTGAGTTGGCACCAGCCAGCGGTGGAGGCAGAGACTCAGAGGTCAGGGATCTCTCTCTCTGTCTCTGTCTCTCTCTCTCTCCCTCAGGGAGCTGAGGAGAGTAAGGTGGCGCCCCCTGCCCACCTCGCCTACCTCTCCATGGGCCCTTCTTTCTCTGGCCGCTCCGGGAGCCCTGCGGGCTTGGGTTCAAGCCCCCACACACCGCACAGGCCAAGGGCGCATGCGCGACCGCCGGGGCCTAGGGCTGGCCTCGGGGGGCGGGGGGGTCCTCAGTGAAGGCCCCGCCCTCCCTCCAGGCTCTGACCCAGCTGCAGCTCTTCCATCGCCGCCCTTCTGGACTCGGCTTCAGCTGTCTCCCTCCCCTCCCCCACTCCCACTCAGCTTGCAGGCCGCTTCCCTGCCTTGAAAGCATTGCTCTGGCCCTGAGGGCCACAGACCTACTGGGCTTCAAGCTCAAGGCTCTGCCTGGGCCTGCTGCTTCGGCCAGGGGCTCATTTTTTCCTGGAAAGACAAAGCCATGGCCTCACCCCACGCCTGCACTTTGCCACGGCAGGCAGCCCAGATGTAGGAAAGGCTCTGTGGAGTCAGAAGTGCCGAGACAGGCAGATGGCACCAGAGGGTTTGGGGGCCAGGGCGCAACTGGGCTAGCCCCTCCTCCCGGGAGTCGGGGAGGCCCGGCCTTCCTAGTGCCCAGGCCACGGCTCCGGGGAGAAACCCGCCATGGAGGGCACGCGGGAGGCCCTCTGCCTGAGGTGGCAGGTGTCACGCCAGGGCCACTGCAAGCCTGGCTCGGCTTGCCTGCTTTCTCCAAAGGAGGCTGGCCGACCAGCCGAACCTGGCACCTGGGCCAGGCCCCTTCCAAGGGGACGAGTTCCAGAGGATAGAGCCCTGGGGGCGGCTGCCAAGTCTCCTGGGGCGTGTGCTGGGCCCCCGTCAGAGGAGGAAGCAGCCTGGTAAACGGTGTGCCAGGCCTGAGATCTGGAGGCCTCCCACAGCCGGGTCCCTGTCCTGCCCAGGCCCCCCGAGGGAGGACGATGGTCGGGCAGTGGCGAGCGGGGTGGGGCTGGCGCCGAGCCTGCCCTTGGATGCCCCGGGGAAGGGCGCCGGGGGATGGGCTGCCCCTGGCCAGGTCTGAGGGACCGACCCAGCTCGGGGCTGTCGGGGGCAGAGAGAGAACCCCCCTCCGCCCTTTCCCTTCAGGTTCTTAGGGCTGGCCAAATCCTTCCCAAGACAGCTTGTCTGGAGAAAATCAGACCCAGCTGAAGAACATGTGTCCATGGGGGAAACCCGGGAAACTGAGTCTCCGCACACAATAGCAGAGATTCTCATCTTGCATCCTCTCCTGAGCTAATGACAAAGGTGGATGTCCCGGGTGGGTGGGCCTGTGGAATGGGAGAGGGGAGGAAGTCTATTGTCATGCAGAGGGACATGGAAAGACTTGTCTGAAGCTTATCCCCTGCACTGGGGTCAGGTCGGGAAGGGACGGCACAGAGGTGAGCAGGAACCAACCGGCCTCTCTGTGGTGGGGCTGGCCCCGGGGCAGGCGTGGGGGTGATGGCTGGAAGTGGGATGGCGCGTGAGTTGGCACCAGCCAGCGGTGGAGGCAGAGACTCAGAGGTCAGGGATCTCTCTCTCTGTCTCTGTCTCTCTCTCTCTCCCTCAGGGAGCTGAGGAGAGTAAGGTGGCGCCCCCTGCCCACCTCGCCTACCTCTCCATGGGCCCTTCTTTCTCTGGCCGCTCCGGGAGCCCTGCGGGCTTGGGTTCAAGCCCCCACACACCGCACAGGCCAAGGGCGCATGCGCGACCGCCGGGGCCTAGGGCTGGCCTCGGGGGGCGGGGGGGTCCTCAGTGAAGGCCCCGCCCTCCCTCCAGGCTCTGACCCAGCTGCAGCTCTTCCATCGCCGCCCTTCTGGACTCGGCTTCAGCTGTCTCCCTCCCCTCCCCCACTCCCACTCAGCTTGCAGGCCGCTTCCCTGCCTTGAAAGCATTGCTCTGGCCCTGAGGGCCACAGACCTACTGGGCTTCAAGCTCAAGGCTCTGCCTGGGCCTGCTGCTTCGGCCAGGGGCTCATTTTTTCCTGGAAAGACAAAGCCATGGCCTCACCCCACGCCTGCACTTTGCCACGGCAGGCAGCCCAGATGTAGGAAAGGCTCTGTGGAGTCAGAAGTGCCGAGACAGGCAGATGGCACCAGAGGGTTTGGGGGCCAGGGCGCAACTGGGCTAGCCCCTCCTCCCGGGAGTCGGGGAGGCCCGGCCTTCCTAGTGCCCAGGCCACGGCTCCGGGGAGAAACCCGCCATGGAGGGCACGCGGGAGGCCCTCTGCCTGAGGTGGCAGGTGTCACGCCAGGGCCACTGCAAGCCTGGCTCGGCTTGCCTGCTTTCTCCAAAGGAGGCTGGCCGACCAGCCGAACCTGGCACCTGGGCCAGGCCCCTTCCAAGGGGACGAGTTCCAGAGGATAGAGCCCTGGGGGCGGCTGCCAAGTCTCCTGGGGCGTGTGCTGGGCCCCCGTCAGAGGAGGAAGCAGCCTGGTAAACGGTGTGCCAGGCCTGAGATCTGGAGGCCTCCCACAGCCGGGTCCCTGTCCTGCCCAGGCCCCCCGAGGGAGGACGATGGTCGGGCAGTGGCGAGCGGGGTGGGGCTGGCGCCGAGCCTGCCCTTGGATGCCCCGGGGAAGGGCGCCGGGGGATGGGCTGCCCCTGGCCAGGTCTGAGGGACCGACCCAGCTCGGGGCTGTCGGGGGCAGAGAGAGAACCCCCCTCCGCCCTTTCCCTTCAGGTTCTTAGGGCTGGCCAAATCCTTCCCAAGACAGCTTGTCTGGAGAAAATCAGACCCAGCTGAAGAACATGTGTCCATGGGGGAAACCCGGGAAACTGAGTCTCCGCACACAATAGCAGAGATTCTCATCTTGCATCCTCTCCTGAGCTAATGACAAAGGTGGATGTCCCGGGTGGGTGGGCCTGTGGAATGGGAGAGGGGAGGAAGTCTATTGTCATGCAGAGGGACATGGAAAGACTTGTCTGAAGCTTATCCCCTGCACTGGGGTCAGGTCGGGAAGGGACGGCACAGAGGTGAGCAGGAACCAACCGGCCTCTCTGTGGTGGGGCTGGCCCCGGGGCAGGCGTGGGGGTGATGGCTGGAAGTGGGATGGCGCGTGAGTTGGCACCAGCCAGCGGTGGAGGCAGAGACTCAGAGGTCAGGGATCTCTCTCTCTGTCTCTGTCTCTCTCTCTCTCCCTCAGGGAGCTGAGGAGAGTAAGGTGGCGCCCCCTGCCCACCTAGCCTACCTCTCCATGGGCCCTTCTTTCTCTGGCCGCTCCGGGAGCCCTGCGGGCTTGGGTTCAAGCCCCCACACACCGCACAGGCCAAGGGCGCATGCGCGACCGCCGGGGCCTAGGGCTGGCCCCGGGGGCGGGGGGGTCCTCAGTGAAGGCCCCGCCCTCCCTCCAGGCTCTGACCCAGCTGCAGCTCTTCCATCGCCGCCCTTCTGGACTCGGCTTCAGCTGTCTCCCTCCCCTCCCCCACTCCCACTCAGCTTGCAGGCCGCTTCCCTGCCTTGAAAGCATTGCTCTGGCCCTGAGGGCCACAAACCTACTGGGCTTCAAGCTCAAGGCTCTGCCTGGGCCTGCTGCTTCGGCCAGGGGCTCATTTTTTCCTGGAAAGACAAAGCCATGGCCTCACCCCACGCCTGCACTTTGCCACGGCAGGCAGCCCAGATGTAGGAAAGGCTCTGTGGAGTCAGAAGTGCCGAGACAGGCAGATGGCACCAGAGGGTTTGGGGGCCAGGGCGCAACTGGGCTAGCCCCTCCTCCCGGGAGTCGGGGAGGCCCGGCCTTCCTAGTGCCCAGGCCACGGCTCCGGGGAGAAACCCGCCATGGAGGGCACGCGGGAGGCCCTCTGCCTGAGGTGGCAGGTGTCACGCCAGGGCCACTGCAAGCCTGGCTCGGCTTGCCTGCTTTCTCCAAAGGAGGCTGGCCGACCAGCCGAACCTGGCACCTGGGCCAGGCCCCTTCCAAGGGGACGAGTTCCAGAGGATAGAGCCCTGGGGGCGGCTGCCAAGTCTCCTGGGGCGTGTGCTGGGCCCCCGTCAGAGGAGGAAGCAGCCTGGTAAACGGTGTGCCAGGCCTGAGATCTGGAGGCCTCCCACAGCCGGGTCCCTGTCCTGCCCAGGCCCCCCGAGGGAGGACGATGGTCGGGCAGTGGCGAGCGGGGTGGGGCTGGCGCCGAGCCTGCCCTTGGATGCCCCGGGGAAGGGCGCCGGGGGATGGGCTGCCCCTGGCCAGGTCTGAGGGACCGACCCAGCTCGGGGCTGTCGGGGGCAGAGAGAGAACCCCCCTCCGCCCTTTCCCTTCAGGTTCTTAGGGCTGGCCAAATCCTTCCCAAGACAGCTTGTCTGGAGAAAATCAGACCCAGCTGAAGAACATGTGTCCATGGGGGAAACCCGGGAAACTGAGTCTCCGCACACAATAGCAGAGATTCTCATCTTGCATCCTCTCCTGAGCTAATGACAAAGGTGGATGTCCCGGGTGGGTGGGCCTGTGGAATGGGAGAGGGGAGGAAGTCTATTGTCATGCAGAGGGACATGGAAAGACTTGTCTGAAGCTTATCCCCTGCACTGGGGTCAGGTCGGGAAGGGACGGCACAGAGGTGAGCAGGAACCAACCGGCCTCTCTGTGGTGGGGCTGGCCCCGGGGCAGGCGTGGGGGTGATGGCTGGAAGTGGGATGGCGCGTGAGTTGGCACCAGCCAGCGGTGGAGGCAGAGACTCAGAGGTCAGGGATCTCTCTCTCTGTCTCTGTCTCTCTCTCTCTCCCTCAGGGAGCTGAGGAGAGTAAGGTGGCGCCCCCTGCCCACCTCGCCTACCTCTCCATGGGCCCTTCTTTCTCTGGCCGCTCCGGGAGCCCTGCGGGCTTGGGTTCAAGCCCCCACACACCGCACAGGCCAAGGGCGCATGCGCGACCCCGGGGCCTAGGGCTGGCCTCGGGGGGCGGGGGGGTCCTCAGTGAAGGCCCCGCCCTCCCTCCAGGCTCTGACCCAGCTGCAGCTCTTCCATCGCCGCCCTTCTGGACTCGGCTTCAGCTGTCTCCCTCCCCTCCCCCACTCCCACTCAGCTTGCAGGCCGCTTCCCTGCCTTGAAAGCATTGCTCTGGCCCTGAGGGCCACAGACCTACTGGGCTTCAAGCTCAAGGCTGTGCCTGGGCCTGCTGCTTCGGCCAGGAGCTCATTTTTTCCTGGAAAGACAAAGCCATGGCCTCACCCCACGCCTGCACTTTGCCACGGCAGGCAGCCCAGATGTAGGAAAGGCTCTGTGGAGTCAGAAGTGCCGAGACAGGCAGATGGCACCAGAGGGTTTGGGGGCCAGGGCGCAACTGGGCTAGCCCCTCCTCCCGGGAGTCGGGGAGGCCCGGCCTTCCTAGTGCCCAGGCCACGGCTCCGGGGAGAAACCCGCCATGGAGGGCACGCGGGAGGCCCTCTGCCTGAGGTGGCAGGTGTCACGCCAGGGCCACTGCAAGCCTGGCTCGGCTTGCCTGCTTTCTCCAAAGGAGGCTGGCCGACCAGCCGAACCTGGCACCTGGGCCAGGCCCCTTCCAAGGGGACGAGTTCCAGAGGATAGAGCCCTGGGGGCGGCTGCCAAGTCTCCTGGGGCGTGTGCTGGGCCCCCGTCAGAGGAGGAAGCAGCCTGGTAAACGGTGTGCCAGGCCTGAGATCTGGAGGCCTCCCACAGCCGGGTCCCTGTCCTGCCCAGGCCCCCCGAGGGAGGACGATGGTCGGGCAGTGGCGAGCGGGGTGGGGCTGGCGCCGAGCCTGCCCTTGGATGCCCCGGGGAAGGGCGCCGGGGGATGGGCTGCCCCTGGCCAGGTCTGAGGGACCGACCCAGCTCGGGGCTGTCGGGGGCAGAGAGAGAACCCCCCTCCGCCCTTTCCCTTCAGGTTCTTAGGGCTGGCCAAATCCTTCCCAAGACAGCTTGTCTGGAGAAAATCAGACCCAGCTGAAGAACATGTGTCCATGGGGGAAACCCGGGAAACTGAGTCTCCGCACACAATAGCAGAGATTCTCATCTTGCATCCTCTCCTGAGCTAATGACAAAGGTGGATGTCCCGGGTGGGTGGGCCTGTGGAATGGGAGAGGGGAGGAAGTCTATTGTCATGCAGAGGGACATGGAAAGACTTGTCTGAAGCTTATCCCCTGCACTGGGGTCAGGTCGGGAAGGGACGGCACAGAGGTGAGCAGGAACCAACCGGCCTCTCTGTGGTGGGGCTGGCCCCGGGGCAGGCGTGGGGGTGATGGCTGGAAGTGGGATGGCGCGTGAGTTGGCACCAGCCAGCGGTGGAGGCAGAGACTCAGAGGTCAGGGATCTCTCTCTCTGTCTCTGTCTCTCTCTCTCTCCCTCAGGGAGCTGAGGAGAGTAAGGTGGCGCCCCCTGCCCACCTCGCCTACCTCTCCATGGGCCCTTCTTTCTCTGGCCGCTCCGGGAGCCCTGCGGGCTTGGGTTCAAGCCCCCACACACCGCACAGGCCAAGGGCGCATGCGCGACCCCGGGGCCTAGGGCTGGCCTCGGGGGGCGGGGGGGTCCTCAGTGAAGGCCCCGCCCTCCCTCCAGGCTCTGACCCAGCTGCAGCTCTTCCATCGCCGCCCTTCTGGACTCGGCTTCAGCTGTCTCCCTCCCCTCCCCCACTCCCACTCAGCTTGCAGGCCGCTTCCCTGCCTTGAAAGCATTGCTCTGGCCCTGAGGGCCACAGACCTACTGGGCTTCAAGCTCAAGGCTGTGCCTGGGCCTGCTGCTTCGGCCAGGAGCTCATTTTTTCCTGGAAAGACAAAGCCATGGCCTCACCCCACGCCTGCACTTTGCCACGGCAGGCAGCCCAGATGTAGGAAAGGCTCTGTGGAGTCAGAAGTGCCGAGACAGGCAGATGGCACCAGAGGGTTTGGGGGCCAGGGCGCAACTGGGCTAGCCCCTCCTCCCGGGAGTCGGGGAGGCCCGGCCTTCCTAGTGCCCAGGCCACGGCTCCGGGGAGAAACCCGCCATGGAGGGCACGCGGGAGGCCCTCTGCCTGAGGTGGCAGGTGTCACGCCAGGGCCACTGCAAGCCTGGCTCGGCTTGCCTGCTTTCTCCAAAGGAGGCTGGCCGACCAGCCGAACCTGGCACCTGGGCCAGGCCCCTTCCAAGGGGACGAGTTCCAGAGGATAGAGCCCTGGGGGCGGCTGCCAAGTCTCCTGGGGCGTGTGCTGGGCCCCCGTCAGAGGAGGAAGCAGCCTGGTAAACGGTGTGCCAGGCCTGAGATCTGGAGGCCTCCCACAGCCGGGTCCCTGTCCTGCCCAGGCCCCCCGAGGGAGGACGATGGTCGGGCAGTGGCGAGCGGGGTGGGGCTGGCGCCGAGCCTGCCCTTGGATGCCCCGGGGAAGGGCGCCGGGGGATGGGCTGCCCCTGGCCAGGTCTGAGGGACCGACCCAGCTCGGGGCTGTCGGGGGCAGAGAGAGAACCCCCCTCCGCCCTTTCCCTTCAGGTTCTTAGGGCTGGCCAAATCCTTCCCAAGACAGCTTGTCTGGAGAAAATCAGACCCAGCTGAAGAACATGTGTCCATGGGGGAAACCCGGGAAACTGAGTCTCCCCACACAATAGCAGAGATTCTCATCTTGCATCCTCTCCTGAGCTAATGACAAAGGTGGATGTCCCGGGTGGGTGGGCCTGTGGAATGGGAGAGGGGAGGAAGTCTATTGTCATGCAGAGGGACATGGAAAGACTTGTCTGAAGCTTATCCCCTGCACTGGGGTCAGGTCGGGAAGGGACGGCACAGAGGTGAGCAGGAACCAACCGGCCTCTCTGTGGTGGGGCTGGCCCCGGGGCAGGCGTGGGGGTGATGGCTGGAAGTGGGATGGCGCGTGAGTTGGCACCAGCCAGCGGTGGAGGCAGAGACTCAGAGGTCAGGGATCTCTCTCTCTGTCTCTGTCTCTCTCTCTCTCCCTCAGGGAGCTGAGGAGAGTAAGGTGGCGCCCCCTGCCCACCTCGCCTACCTCTCCATGGGCCCTTCTTTCTCTGGCCGCTCCGGGAGCCCTGCGGGCTTGGGTTCAAGCCCCCACACACCGCACAGGCCAAGGGCGCATGCGCGACCGCCGGGGCCTAGGGCTGGCCTCGGGGGGCGGGGGGGTCCTCAGTGAAGGCCCCGCCCTCCCTCCAGGCACTGACCCAGCTGCAGCTCTTCCATCGCCGCCCTTCTGGACTCGGCTTCAGCTGTCTCCCTCCCCTCCCCCACTCCCACTCAGCTTGCAGGCCGCTTCCCTGCCTTGAAAGCATGGCTCTGGCCCTGAGGGCCACAGACCTACTGGGCTTCAAGCTCAAGGCTCTGCCTGGGCCTGCTGCTTCGGCCAGGAGCTCATTTTTTCCTGGAAAGACAAAGCCATGGCCTCACCCCACGCCTGCACTTTGCCACGGCAGGCAGCCCAGATGTAGGAAAGGCTCTGTGGAGTCAGAAGTGCCGAGACAGGCAGATGGCACCAGAGGGTTTGGGGGCCAGGGCGCAACTGGGCTAGCCCCTCCTCCCGGGAGTCGGGGAGGCCCGGCCTTCCTAGTGCCCAGGCCACGGCTCCGGGGAGAAACCCGCCATGGAGGGCACGCGGGAGGCCCTCTGCCTGAGGTGGCAGGTGTCACGCCAGGGCCACTGCAAGCCTGGCTCGGCTTGCCTGCTTTCTCCAAAGGAGGCTGGCCGACCAGCCGAACCTGGCACCTGGGCCAGGCCCCTTCCAAGGGGACGAGTTCCAGAGGATAGAGCCCTGGGGGCGGCTGCCAAGTCTCCTGGGGCGTGTGCTGGGCCCCCGTCAGAGGAGGAAGCAGCCTGGTAAACGGTGTGCCAGGCCTGAGATCTGGAGGCCTCCCACAGCCGGGTCCCTGTCCTGCCCAGGCCCCCCGAGGGAGGACGATGGTCGGGCAGTGGCGAGCGGGGTGGGGCTGGCGCCGAGCCTGCCCTTGGATGCCCCGGGGAAGGGCGCCGGGGGATGGGCTGCCCCTGGCCAGGTCTGAGGGACCGACCCAGCTCGGGGCTGTCGGGGGCAGAGAGAGAACCCCCCTCCGCCCTTTCCCTTCAGGTTCTTAGGGCTGGCCAAATCCTTCCCAAGACAGCTTGTCTGGAGAAAATCAGACCCAGCTGAAGAACATGTGTCCATGGGGGAAACCCGGGAAACTGAGTCTCCGCACACAATAGCAGAGATTCTCATCTTGCATCCTCTCCTGAGCTAATGACAAAGGTGGATGTCCCGGGTGGGTGGGCCTGTGGCAGGGGAGAGGGGAGGAAGTCTATTGTCATGCAGAGGGACATGGAAAGACTTGTCTGAAGCTTATCCCCTGCACTGGGGTCAGGTCGGGAAGGGACGGCACAGAGGTGAGCAGGAACCAACCGGCCTCTCTGTGGTGGGGCTGGCCCCGGGGCAGGCGTGGGGGTGATGGCTGGAAGTGGGATGGCGCGTGAGTTGGCACCAGCCAGCGGTGGAGGCAGAGACTCAGAGGTCAGGGATCTCTCTCTCTGTCTCTGTCTCTCTCTCTCTCCCTCAGGGAGCTGAGGAGAGTAAGGTGGCGCCCCCTGCCCACCTCGCCTACCTCTCCATGGGCCCTTCTTTCTCTGGCCGCTCCGGGAGCCCTGCGGGCTTGGGTTCAAGCCCCCACACACCGCACAGGCCAAGGGCGCATGCGCGACCGCCGGGGCCTAGGGCTGGCCTCGGGGGGCGGGGGGGTCCTCAGTGAAGGCCCCGCCCTCCCTCCAGGCTCTGACCCAGCTGCAGCTCTTCCATCGCCGCCCTTCTGGACTCGGCTTCAGCTGTCTCCCTCCCCTCCCCCACTCCCACTCAGCTTGCAGGCCGCTTCCCTGCCTTGAAAGCATTGCTCTGGCCCTGAGGGCCACAGACCTACTGGGCTTCAAGCTCAAGGCTCTGCCTGGGCCTGCTGCTTCGGCCAGGGGCTCATTTTTTCCTGGAAAGACAAAGCCATGGCCTCACCCCACGCCTGCACTTTGCCACGGCAGGCAGCCCAGATGTAGGAAAGGCTCTGTGGAGTCAGAAGTGCCGAGACAGGCAGATGGCACCAGAGGGTTTGGGGGCCAGGGCGCAACTGGGCTAGCCCCTCCTCCCGGGAGTCGGGGAGGCCCGGCCTTCCTAGTGTCCAGGCCACGGCTCCGGGGAGAAACCCGCCATGGAGGGCACGCGGGAGGCCCTCTGCCTGAGGTGGCAGGTGTCACGCCAGGGCCACTGCAAGCCTGGCTCGGCTTGCCTGCTTTCTCCAAAGGAGGCTGGCCGACCAGCCGAACCTGGCACCTGGGCCAGGCCCCTTCCAAGGGGACGAGTTCCAGAGGATAGAGCCCTGGGGGCGGCTGCCAAGTCTCCTGGGGCGTGTGCTGGGCCCCCGTCAGAGGAGGAAGCAGCCTGGTAAACGGTGTGCCAGGCCTGAGATCTGGAGGCCTCCCACAGCCGGGTCCCTGTCCTGCCCAGGCCCCCCGAGGGAGGACGATGGTCGGGCAGTGGCGAGCGGGGTGGGGCTGGCGCCGAGCCTGCCCTTGGATGCCCCGGGGAAGGGCGCCGGGGGATGGGCTGCCCCTGGCCAGGTCTGAGGGACCGACCCAGCTCGGGGCTGTCGGGGGCAGAGAGAGAACCCCCCTCCGCCCTTTCCCTTCAGGTTCTTAGGGCTGGCCAAATCCTTCCCAAGACAGCTTGTCTGGAGAAAATCAGACCCAGCTGAAGAACATGTGTCCATGGGGGAAACCCGGGAAACTGAGTCTCCGCACACAATAGCAGAGATTCTCATCTTGCATCCTCTCCTGAGCTAATGACAAAGGTGGATGTCCCGGGTGGGTGGGCCTGTGGCAGGGGAGAGGGGAGGAAGTCTATTGTCATGCAGAGGGACATGGAAAGACTTGTCTGAAGCTTATCCCCTGCACTGGGGTCAGGTCGGGAAGGGACGGCACAGAGGTGAGCAGGAACCAACCGGCCTCTCTGTGGTGGGGCTGGCCCCGGGGCAGGCGTGGGGGTGATGGCTGGAAGTGGGATGGCTCGTGAGTTGGCACCAGCCAGCGGTGGAGGCAGAGACTCAGAGGTCAGGGATCTCTCTCTCTGTCTCTGTCTCTCTCTCTCTCCCTCAGGGAGCTGAGGAGAGTAAGGTGGCGCCCCCTGCCCACCTAGCCTACCTCTCCATGGGCCCTTCTTTCTCTGGCCGCTCCGGGAGCCCTGCGGGCTTGGGTTCAAGCCCCCACACACCGCACAGGCCAAGGGCGCATGCGCGACCGCCGGGGCCTAGGGCTGGCCCCGGGGGCGGGGGGGTCCTCAGTGAAGGCCCCGCCCTCCCTCCAGGCTCTGACCCAGCTGCAGCTCTTCCATCGCCGCCCTTCTGGACTCGGCTTCAGCTGTCTCCCTCCCCTCCCCCACTCCCACTCAGCTTGCAGGCCGCTTCCCTGCCTTGAAAGCATTGCTCTGGCCCTGAGGGCCACAGACCTACTGGGCTTCAAGCTCAAGGCTCTGCCTGGGCCTGCTGCTTCGGCCAGGGGCTCATTTTTTCCTGGAAAGACAAAGCCATGGCCTCACCCCACGCCTGCACTTTGCCACGGCAGGCAGCCCAGATGTAGGAAAGGCTCTGTGGAGTCAGAAGTGCCGAGACAGGCAGATGGCACCAGAGGGTTTGGGGGCCAGGGCGCAACTGGGCTAGCCCCTCCTCCCGGGAGTCGGGGAGGCCCGGCCTTCCTAGTGCCCAGGCCACGGCTCCGGGGAGAAACCCGCCATGGAGGGCACGCGGGAGGCCCTCTGCCTGAGGTGGCAGGTGTCACGCCAGGGCCACTGCAAGCCTGGCTCGGCTTGCCTGCTTTCTCCAAAGGAGGCTGGCCGACCAGCCGAACCTGGCACCTGGGCCAGGCCCCTTCCAAGGGGACGAGTTCCAGAGGATAGAGCCCTGGGGGCGGCTGCCAAGTCTCCTGGGGCGTGTGCTGGGCCCCCGTCAGAGGAGGAAGCAGCCTGGTAAACGGTGTGCCAGGCCTGAGATCTGGAGGCCTCCCACAGCCGGGTCCCTGTCCTGCCCAGGCCCCCCGAGGGAGGACGATGGTCGGGCAGTGGCGAGCGGGGTGGGGCTGGCGCCGAGCCTGCCCTTGGATGCCCCGGGGAAGGGCGCCGGGGGATGGGCTGCCCCTGGCCAGGTCTGAGGGACCGACCCAGCTCGGGGCTGTCGGGGGCAGAGAGAGAACCCCCCTCCGCCCTTTCCCTTCAGGTTCTTAGGGCTGGCCAAATCCTTCCCAAGACAGCTTGTCTGGAGAAAATCAGACCCAGCTGAAGAACATGTGTCCATGGGGGAAACCCGGGAAACTGAGTCTCCGCACACAATAGCAGAGATTCTCATCTTGCATCCTCTCCTGAGCTAATGACAAAGGTGGATGTCCCGGGTGGGTGGGCCTGTGGAATGGGAGAGGGGAGGAAGTCTATTGTCATGCAGAGGGACATGGAAAGACTTGTCTGAAGCTTATCCCCTGCACTGGGGTCAGGTCGGGAAGGGACGGCACAGAGGTGAGCAGGAACCAACCGGCCTCTCTGTGGTGGGGCTGGCCCCGGGGCAGGCGTGGGGGTGATGGCTGGAAGTGGGATGGCGCGTGAGTTGGCACCAGCCAGCGGTGGAGGCAGAGACTCAGAGGTCAGGGATCTCTCTCTCTGTCTCTGTCTCTCTCTCTCTCCCTCAGGGAGCTGAGGAGAGTAAGGTGGCGCCCCCTGCCCACCTCGCCTACCTCTCCATGGGCCCTTCTTTCTCTGGCCGCTCCGGGAGCCCTGCGGGCTTGGGTTCAAGCCCCCACACACCGCACAGGCCAAGGGCGCATGCGCGACCCCGGGGCCTAGGGCTGGCCTCGGGGGGCGGGGGGGGTCCTCAGTGAAGGCCCCGCCCTCCCTCCAGGCTCTGACCCAGCTGCAGCTCTTCCATCGCCGCCCTTCTGGACTCGGCTTCAGCTGTCTCCCTCCCCTCCCCCACTCCCACTCAGCTTGCAGGCCGCTTCCCTGCCTTGAAAGCATTGCTCTGGCCCTGAGGGCCACAGACCTACTGGGCTTCAAGCTCAAGGCTCTGCCTGGGCCTGCTGCTTCGGCCAGGGGCTCATTTTTTCCTGGAAAGACAAAGCCATGGCCTCACCCCACGCCTGCACTTTGCCACGGCAGGCAGCCCAGATGTAGGAAAGGCTCTGTGGAGTCAGAAGTGCCGAGACAGGCAGATGGCACCAGAGGGTTTGGGGGCCAGGGCGCAACTGGGCTAGCCCCTCCTCCCGGGAGTCGGGGAGGCCCGGCCTTCCTAGTGCCCAGGCCACGGCTCCGGGGAGAAACCCGCCATGGAGGGCACGCGGGAGGCCCTCTGCCTGAGGTGGCAGGTGTCACGCCAGGGCCACTGCAAGCCTGGCTCGGCTTGCCTGCTTTCTCCAAAGGAGGCTGGCCGACCAGCCGAACCTGGCACCTGGGCCAGGCCCCTTCCAAGGGGACGAGTTCCAGAGGATAGAGCCCTGGGGGCGGCTGCCAAGTCTCCTGGGGCGTGTGCTGGGCCCCCGTCAGAGGAGGAAGCAGCCTGGTAAACGGTGTGCCAGGCCTGAGATCTGGAGGCCTCCCACAGCCGGGTCCCTGTCCTGCCCAGGCCCCCCGAGGGAGGACGATGGTCGGGCAGTGGCGAGCGGGGTGGGGCTGGCGCCGAGCCTGCCCTTGGATGCCCCGGGGAAGGGCGCCGGGGGATGGGCTGCCCCTGGCCAGGTCTGAGGGACCGACCCAGCTCGGGGCTGTCGGGGGCAGAGAGAGAACCCCCCTCCGCCCTTTCCCTTCAGGTTCTTAGGGCTGGCCAAATCCTTCCCAAGACAGCTTGTCTGGAGAAAATCAGACCCAGCTGAAGAACATGTGTCCATGGGGGAAACCCGGGAAACTGAGTCTCCGCACACAATAGCAGAGATTCTCATCTTGCATCCTCTCCTGAGCTAATGACAAAGGTGGATGTCCCGGGTGGGTGGGCCTGTGGAATGGGAGAGGGGAGGAAGTCTATTGTCATGCAGAGGGACATGGAAAGACTTGTCTGAAGCTTATCCCCTGCACTGGGGTCAGGTCGGGAAGGGACGGCACAGAGGTGAGCAGGAACCAACCGGCCTCTCTGTGGTGGGGCTGGCCCCGGGGCAGGCGTGGGGGTGATGGCTGGAAGTGGGATGGCGCGTGAGTTGGCACCAGCCAGCGGTGGAGGCAGAGACTCAGAGGTCAGGGATCTCTCTCTCTGTCTCTGTCTCTCTCTCTCTCCCTCAGGGAGCTGAGGAGAGTAAGGTGGCGCCCCCTGCCCACCTCGCCTACCTCTCCATGGGCCCTTCTTTCTCTGGCCGCTCCGGGAGCCCTGCGGGCTTGGGTTCAAGCCCCCACACACCGCACAGGCCAAGGGCGCATGCGCGACCCCGGGGCCTAGGGCTGGCCTCGGGGGGCGGGGGGGTCCTCAGTGAAGGCCCCGCCCTCCCTCCAGGCTCTGACCCAGCTGCAGCTCTTCCATCGCCGCCCTTCTGGACTCGGCTTCAGCTGTCTCCCTCCCCTCCCCCACTCCCACTCAGCTTGCAGGCCGCTTCCCTGCCTTGAAAGCATTGCTCTGGCCCTGAGGGCCACAGACCTACTGGGCTTCAAGCTCAAGGCTCTGCCTGGGCCTGCTGCTTCGGCCAGGAGCTCATTTTTTCCTGGAAAGACAAAGCCATGGCCTCACCCCACGCCTGCACTTTGCCACGGCAGGCAGCCCAGATGTAGGAAAGGCTCTGTGGAGTCAGAAGTGCCGAGACAGGCAGATGGCACCAGAGGGTTTGGGGGCCAGGGCGCAACTGGGCTAGCCCCTCCTCCCGGGAGTCGGGGAGGCCCGGCCTTCCTAGTGCCCAGGCCACGGCTCCGGGGAGAAACCCGCCATGGAGGGCACGCGGGAGGCCCTCTGCCTGAGGTGGCAGGTGTCACGCCAGGGCCACTGCAAGCCTGGCTCGGCTTGCCTGCTTTCTCCAAAGGAGGCTGGCCGACCAGCCGAACCTGGCACCTGGGCCAGGCCCCTTCCAAGGGGACGAGTTCCAGAGGATAGAGCCCTGGGGGCGGCTGCCAAGTCTCCTGGGGCGTGTGCTGGGCCCCCGTCAGAGGAGGAAGCAGCCTGGTAAACGGTGTGCCAGGCCTGAGATCTGGAGGCCTCCCACAGCCGGGTCCCTGTCCTGCCCAGGCCCCCCGAGGGAGGACGATGGTCGGGCAGTGGCGAGCGGGGTGGGGCTGGCGCCGAGCCTGCCCTTGGATGCCCCGGGGAAGGGCGCCGGGGGATGGGCTGCCCCTGGCCAGGTCTGAGGGACCGACCCAGCTCGGGGCTGTCGGGGGCAGAGAGAGAACCCCCCTCCGCCCTTTCCCTTCAGGTTCTTAGGGCTGGCCAAATCCTTCCCAAGACAGCTTGTCTGGAGAAAATCAGACCCAGCTGAAGAACATGTGTCCATGGGGGAAACCCGGGAAACTGAGTCTCCCCACACAATAGCAGAGATTCTCATCTTGCATCCTCTCCTGAGCTAATGACAAAGGTGGATGTCCCGGGTGGGTGGGCCTGTGGAATGGGAGAGGGGAGGAAGTCTATTGTCATGCAGAGGGACATGGAAAGACTTGTCTGAAGCTTATCCCCTGCACTGGGGTCAGGTCGGGAAGGGACGGCACAGAGGTGAGCAGGAACCAACCGGCCTCTCTGTGGTGGGGCTGGCCCCGGGGCAGGCGTGGGGGTGATGGCTGGAAGTGGGATGGCGCGTGAGTTGGCACCAGCCAGCGGTGGAGGCAGAGACTCAGAGGTCAGGGATCTCTCTCTCTGTCTCTGTCTCTCTCTCTCTCCCTCAGGGAGCTGAGGAGAGTAAGGTGGCGCCCCCTGCCCACCTCGCCTACCTCTCCATGGGCCCTTCTTTCTCTGGCCGCTCCGGGAGCCCTGCGGGCTTGGGTTCAAGCCCCCACACACCGCACAGGCCAAGGGCGCATGCGCGACCGCCGGGGCCTAGGGCTGGCCTCGGGGGGCGGGGGGGTCCTCAGTGAAGGCCCCGCCCTCCCTCCAGGCTCTGACCCAGCTGCAGCTCTTCCATCGCCGCCCTTCTGGACTCGGCTTCAGCTGTCTCCCTCCCCTCCCCCACTCCCACTCAGCTTGCAGGCCGCTTCCCTGCCTTGAAAGCATTGCTCTGGCCCTGAGGGCCACAGACCTACTGGGCTTCAAGCTCAAGGCTCTGCCTGGGCCTGCTGCTTCGGCCAGGGGCTCATTTTTTCCTGGAAAGACAAAGCCATGGCCTCACCCCACGCCTGCACTTTGCCACGGCAGGCAGCCCAGATGTAGGAAAGGCTCTGTGGAGTCAGAAGTGCCGAGACAGGCAGATGGCACCAGAGGGTTTGGGGGCCAGGGCGCAACTGGGCTAGCCCCTCCTCCCGGGAGTCGGGGAGGCCCGGCCTTCCTAGTGCCCAGGCCACGGCTCCGGGGAGAAACCCGCCATGGAGGGCACGCGGGAGGCCCTCTGCCTGAGGTGGCAGGTGTCACGCCAGGGCCACTGCAAGCCTGGCTCGGCTTGCCTGCTTTCTCCAAAGGAGGCTGGCCGACCAGCCGAACCTGGCACCTGGGCCAGGCCCCTTCCAAGGGGACGAGTTCCAGAGGATAGAGCCCTGGGGGCGGCTGCCAAGTCTCCTGGGGCGTGTGCTGGGCCCCCGTCAGAGGAGGAAGCAGCCTGGTAAACGGTGTGCCAGGCCTGAGATCTGGAGGCCTCCCACAGCCGGGTCCCTGTCCTGCCCAGGCCCCCCGAGGGAGGACGATGGTCGGGCAGTGGCGAGCGGGGTGGGGCTGGCGCCGAGCCTGCCCTTGGATGCCCCGGGGAAGGGCGCCGGGGGATGGGCTGCCCCTGGCCAGGTCTGAGGGACCGACCCAGCTCGGGGCTGTCGGGGGCAGAGAGAGAACCCCCCTCCGCCCTTTCCCTTCAGGTTCTTAGGGCTGGCCAAATCCTTCCCAAGACAGCTTGTCTGGAGAAAATCAGACCCAGCTGAAGAACATGTGTCCATGGGGGAAACCCGGGAAACTGAGTCTCCGCACACAATAGCAGAGATTCTCATCTTGCATCCTCTCCTGAGCTAATGACAAAGGTGGATGTCCCGGGTGGGTGGGCCTGTGGCAGGGGAGAGGGGAGGAAGTCTATTGTCATGCAGAGGGACATGGAAAGACTTGTCTGAAGCTTATCCCCTGCACTGGGGTCAGGTCGGGAAGGGACGGCACAGAGGTGAGCAGGAACCAACCGGCCTCTCTGTGGTGGGGCTGGCCCCGGGGCAGGCGTGGGGGTGATGGCTGGAAGTGGGATGGCGCGTGAGTTGGCACCAGCCAGCGGTGGAGGCAGAGACTCAGAGGTCAGGGATCTCTCTCTCTGTCTCTGTCTCTCTCTCTCTCCCTCAGGGAGCTGAGGAGAGTAAGGTGGCGCCCCCTGCCCACCTCGCCTACCTCTCCATGGGCCCTTCTTTCTCTGGCCGCTCCGGGAGCCCTGCGGGCTTGGGTTCAAGCCCCCACACACCGCACAGGCCAAGGGCGCATGCGCGACCGCCGGGGCCTAGGGCTGGCCTCGGGGGGCGGGGGGGTCCTCAGTGAAGGCCCCGCCCTCCCTCCAGGCTCTGACCCAGCTGCAGCTCTTCCATCGCCGCCCTTCTGGACTCGGCTTCAGCTGTCTCCCTCCCCTCCCCCACTCCCACTCAGCTTGCAGGCCGCTTCCCTGCCTTGAAAGCATGGCTCTGGCCCTGAGGGCCACAGACCTACTGGGCTTCAAGCTCAAGGCTCTGCCTGGGCCTGCTGCTTCGGCCAGGAGCTCATTTTTTCCTGGAAAGACAAAGCCATGGCCTCACCCCACGCCTGCACTTTGCCACGGCAGGCAGCCCAGATGTAGGAAAGGCTCTGTGGAGTCAGAAGTGCCGAGACAGGCAGATGGCACCAGAGGGTTTGGGGGCCAGGGCGCAACTGGGCTAGCCCCTCCTCCCGGGAGTCGGGGAGGCCCGGCCTTCCTAGTGCCCAGGCCACGGCTCCGGGGAGAAACCCGCCATGGAGGGCACGCGGGAGGCCCTCTGCCTGAGGTGGCAGGTGTCACGCCAGGGCCACTGCAAGCCTGGCTCGGCTTGCCTGCTTTCTCCAAAGGAGGCTGGCCGACCAGCCGAACCTGGCACCTGGGCCAGGCCCCTTCCAAGGGGACGAGTTCCAGAGGATAGAGCCCTGGGGGCGGCTGCCAAGTCTCCTGGGGCGTGTGCTGGGCCCCCGTCAGAGGAGGAAGCAGCCTGGTAAACGGTGTGCCAGGCCTGAGATCTGGAGGCCTCCCACAGCCGGGTCCCTGTCCTGCCCAGGCCCCCCGAGGGAGGACGATGGTCGGGCAGTGGCGAGCGGGGTGGGGCTGGCGCCCAGCCTGACCTTGGATGCCCCGGGGAAGGGCGCCGGGGGATGGGCTGCCCCTGGCCAGGTCTGAGGGACCGACCCAGCTCGGGGCTGTCGGGGGCAGAGAGAGAACCCCCCTCCGCCCTTTCCCTTCAGGTTCTTAGGGCTGGCCAAATCCTTCCCAAGACAGCTTGTCTGGAGAAAATCAGACCCAGCTGAAGAACATGTGTCCATGGGGGAAACCCGGGAAACTGAGTCTCCGCACACAATAGCAGAGATTCTCATCTTGCATCCTCTCCTGAGCTAATGACAAAGGTGGATGTCCCGGGTGGGTGGGCCTGTGGAATGGGAGAGGGGAGGAAGTCTATTGTCATGCAGAGGGACATGGAAAGACTTGTCTGAAGCTTATCCCCTGCACTGGGGTCAGGTCGGGAAGGGACTGCACAGAGGTGAGCAGGAACCAACCGGCCTCTCTGTGGTGGGGCTGGCCCCGGGGCAGGCGTGGGGGTGATGGCTGGAAGTGGGATGGCGCGTGAGTTGGCACCAGCCAGCGGTGGAGGCAGAGACTCAGAGGTCAGGGATCTCTCTCTCTGTCTCTGTCTCTCTCTCTCTCCCTCAGGGAGCTGAGGAGAGTAAGGTGGCGCCCCCTGCCCACCTCGCCTACCTCTCCATGGGCCCTTCTTTCTCTGGCCGCTCCGGGAGCCCTGCGGGCTTGGGTTCAAGCCCCCACACACCGCACAGGCCAAGGGCGCATGCGCGACCGCCGGGGCCTAGGGCTGGCCTCGGGGGGCGGGGGGGTCCTCAGTGAAGGCCCCGCCCTCCCTCCAGGCTCTGACCCAGCTGCAGCTCTTCCATCGCCGCCCTTCTGGACTCGGCTTCAGCTGTCTCCCTCCCCTCCCCCACTCCCACTCAGCTTGCAGGCCGCTTCCCTGCCTTGAAAGCATTGCTCTGGCCCTGAGGGCCACAGACCTACTGGGCTTCAAGCTCAAGGCTCTGCCTGGGCCTGCTGCTTCGGCCAGGGGCTCATTTTTTCCTGGAAAGACAAAGCCATGGCCTCACCCCACGCCTGCACTTTGCCACGGCAGGCAGCCCAGATGTAGGAAAGGCTCTGTGGAGTCAGAAGTGCCGAGACAGGCAGATGGCACCAGAGGGTTTGGGGGCCAGGGCGCAACTGGGCTAGCCCCTCCTCCCGGGAGTCGGGGAGGCCCGGCCTTCCTAGTGTCCAGGCCACGGCTCCGGGGAGAAACCCGCCATGGAGGGCACGCGGGAGGCCCTCTGCCTGAGGTGGCAGGTGTCACGCCAGGGCCACTGCAAGCCTGGCTCGGCTTGCCTGCTTTCTCCAAAGGAGGCTGGCCGACCAGCTGAACCTGGCACCTGGGCCAGGCCCCTTCCAAGGGGACGAGTTCCAGAGGATAGAGCCCTGGGGGCGGCTGCCAAGTCTCCTGGGGCGTGTGCTGGGCCCCCGTCAGAGGAGGAAGCAGCCTGGTAAACGGTGTGCCAGGCCTGAGATCTGGAGGCCTCCCACAGCCGGGTCCCTGTCCTGCCCAGGCCCCCCGAGGGAGGACGATGGTCGGGCAGTGGCGAGCGGGGTGGGGCTGGCGCCGAGCCTGCCCTTGGATGCCCCGGGGAAGGGCGCCGGGGGATGGGCTGCCCCTGGCCATGTCTGAGGGACCGACCCAGCTCGGGGCTGTCGGGGGCAGAGAGAGAACCCCCCTCCGCCCTTTCCCTTCAGGTTCTTAGGGCTGGCCAAATCCTTCCCAAGACAGCTTGTCTGGAGAAAATCAGACCCAGCTGAAGAACATGTGTCCATGGGGGAAACCCGGGAAACTGAGTCTCCGCACACAATAGCAGAGATTCTCATCTTGCATCCTCTCCTGAGCTAATGACAAAGGTGGATGTCCCGGGTGGGTGGGCCTGTGGCAGGGGAGAGGGGAGGAAGTCTATTGTCATGCAGAGGGACATGGAAAGACTTGTCTGAAGCTTATCCCCTGCACTGGGGTCAGGTCGGGAAGGGACGGCACAGAGGTGAGCAGGAACCAACCGGCCTCTCTGTGGTGGGGCTGGCCCCGGGGCAGGCGTGGGGGTGATGGCTGGAAGTGGGATGGCGCGTGAGTTGGCACCAGCCAGCGGTGGAGGCAGAGACTCAGAGGTCAGGGATCTCTCTCTCTGTCTCTGTCTCTCTCTCTCTCCCTCAGGGAGCTGAGGAGAGTAAGGTGGCGCCCCCTGCCCACCTCGCCTACCTCTCCATGGGCCCTTCTTTCTCTGGCCGCTCCGGGAGCCCTGCGGGCTTGGGTTCAAGCCCCCACACACCGCACAGGCCAAGGGCGCATGCGCGACCGCCGGGGCCTAGGGCTGGCCTCGGGGGGCGGGGGGGTCCTCAGTGAAGGCCCCGCCCTCCCTCCAGGCTCTGACCCAGCTGCAGCTCTTCCATCGCCGCCCTTCTGGACTCGGCTTCAGCTGTCTCCCTCCCCTCCCCCACTCCCACTCAGCTTGCAGGCCGCTTCCCTGCCTTGAAAGCATGGCTCTGGCCCTGAGGGCCACAGACCTACTGGGCTTCAAGCTCAAGGCTCTGCCTGGGCCTGCTGCTTCGGCCAGGAGCTCATTTTTTCCTGGAAAGACAAAGCCATGGCCTCACCCCACGCCTGCACTTTGCCACGGCAGGCAGCCCAGATGTAGGAAAGGCTCTGTGGAGTCAGAAGTGCCGAGACAGGCAGATGGCACCAGAGGGTTTGGGGGCCAGGGCGCAACTGGGCTAGCCCCTCCTCCCGGGAGTCGGGGAGGCCCGGCCTTCCTAGTGCCCAGGCCACGGCTCCGGGGAGAAACCCGCCATGGAGGGCACGCGGGAGGCCCTCTGCCTGAGGTGGCAGGTGTCACGCCAGGGCCACTGCAAGCCTGGCTCGGCTTGCCTGCTTTCTCCAAAGGAGGCTGGCCGACCAGCCGAACCTGGCACCTGGGCCAGGCCCCTTCCAAGGGGACGAGTTCCAGAGGATAGAGCCCTGGGGGCGGCTGCCAAGTCTCCTGGGGCGTGTGCTGGGCCCCCGTCAGAGGAGGAAGCAGCCTGGTAAACGGTGTGCCAGGCCTGAGATCTGGAGGCCTCCCACAGCCGGGTCCCTGTCCTGCCCAGGCCCCCCGAGGGAGGACGATGGTCGGGCAGTGGCGAGCGGGGTGGGGCTGGCGCCCAGCCTGACCTTGGATGCCCCGGGGAAGGGCGCCGGGGGATGGGCTGCCCCTGGCCAGGTCTGAGGGACCGACCCAGCTCGGGGCTGTCGGGGGCAGAGAGAGAACCCCCCTCCGCCCTTTCCCTTCAGGTTCTTAGGGCTGGCCAAATCCTTCCCAAGACAGCTTGTCTGGAGAAAATCAGACCCAGCTGAAGAACATGTGTCCATGGGGGAAACCCGGGAAACTGAGTCTCCGCACACAATAGCAGAGATTCTCATCTTGCATCCTCTCCTGAGCTAATGACAAAGGTGGATGTCCCGGGTGGGTGGGCCTGTGGCAGGGGAGAGGGGAGGAAGTCTATTGTCATGCAGAGGGACATGGAAAGACTTGTCTGAAGCTTATCCCCTGCACTGGGGTCAGGTCGGGAAGGGACTGCACAGAGGTGAGCAGGAACCAACCGACCTCTCTGTGGTGGGGCTGGCCCCGGGGCAGGCGTGGGGGTGATGGCTGGAAGTGGGATGGCGCGTGAGTTGGCACCAGCCAGCGGTGGAGGCAGAGACTCAGAGGTCAGGGATCTCTCTCTCTGTCTCTGTCTCTCTCTCTCTCCCTCAGGGAGCTGAGGAGAGTAAGGTGGCGCCCCCTGCCCACCTCGCCTACCTCTCCATGGGCCCTTCTTTCTCTGGCCGCTCCGGGAGCCCTGCGGGCTTGGGTTCAAGCCCCCACACACCGCACAGGCCAAGGGCGCATGCGCGACCGCCGGGGCCTAGGGCTGGCCTCGGGGGGCGGGGGGGTCCTCAGTGAAGGCCCCGCCCTCCCTCCAGGCTCTGACCCAGCTGCAGCTCTTCCATCGCCGCCCTTCTGGACTCGGCTTCAGCTGTCTCCCTCCCCTCCCCCACTCCCACTCAGCTTGCAGGCCGCTTCCCTGCCTTGAAAGCATTGCTCTGGCCCTGAGGGCCACAGACCTACTGGGCTTCAAGCTCAAGGCTCTGCCTGGGCCTGCTGCTTCGGCCAGGGGCTCATTTTTTCCTGGAAAGACAAAGCCATGGCCTCACCCCACGCCTGCACTTTGCCACGGCAGGCAGCCCAGATGTAGGAAAGGCTCTGTGGAGTCAGAAGTGCCGAGACAGGCAGATGGCACCAGAGGGTTTGGGGGCCAGGGCGCAACTGGGCTAGCCCCTCCTCCCGGGAGTCGGGGAGGCCCGGCCTTCCTAGTGTCCAGGCCACGGCTCCGGGGAGAAACCCGCCATGGAGGGCACGCGGGAGGCCCTCTGCCTGAGGTGGCAGGTGTCACGCCAGGGCCACTGCAAGCCTGGCTCGGCTTGCCTGCTTTCTCCAAAGGAGGCTGGCCGACCAGCTGAACCTGGCACCTGGGCCAGGCCCCTTCCAAGGGGACGAGTTCCAGAGGATAGAGCCCTGGGGGCGGCTGCCAAGTCTCCTGGGGCGTGTGCTGGGCCCCCGTCAGAGGAGGAAGCAGCCTGGTAAACGGTGTGCCAGGCCTGAGATCTGGAGGCCTCCCACAGCCGGGTCCCTGTCCTGCCCAGGCCCCCCGAGGGAGGACGATGGTCGGGCAGTGGCGAGCGGGGTGGGGCTGGCGCCGAGCCTGCCCTTGGATGCCCCGGGGAAGGGCGCCGGGGGATGGGCTGCCCCTGGCCATGTCTGAGGGACCGACCCAGCTCGGGGCTGTCGGGGGCAGAGAGAGAACCCCCCTCCGCCCTTTCCCTTCAGGTTCTTAGGGCTGGCCAAATCCTTCCCAAGACAGCTTGTCTGGAGAAAATCAGACCCAGCTGAAGAACATGTGTCCATGGGGGAAACCCGGGAAACTGAGTCTCCGCACACAATAGCAGAGATTCTCATCTTGCATCCTCTCCTGAGCTAATGACAAAGGTTGATGTCCCGGGTGGGTGGGCCTGTGGCAGGGGAGAGGGGAGGAAGTCTATTGTCATGCAGAGGGACATGGAAAGACTTGTCTGAAGCTTATCCCCTGCACTGGGGTCAGGTCGGGAAGGGACGGCACAGAGGTGAGCAGGAACCAACCGGCCTCTCTGTGGTGGGGCTGGCCCCGGGGCAGGCGTGGGGGTGATGGCTGGAAGTGGGATGGCGCGTGAGTTGGCACCAGCCAGCGGTGGAGGCAGAGACTCAGAGGTCAGGGATCTCTCTCTCTGTCTCTGTCTCTCTCTCTCTCCCTCAGGGAGCTGAGGAGAGTAAGGTGGCGCCCCCTGCCCACCTCGCCTACCTCTCCATGGGCCCTTCTTTCTCTGGCCGCTCCGGGAGCCCTGCGGGCTTGGGTTCAAGCCCCCACACACCACACAGGCCAAGGGCGCATGCGCGACCGCCGGGGCCTAGGGCTGGCCCCGGGGGCGGGGGGGTCCTCAGTGAAGGCCCCGCCCTCCCTCCAGGCTCTGACCCAGCTGCAGCTCTTCCATCGCCGCCCTTCTGGACTCGGCTTCAGCTGTCTCCCTCCCCTCCCCCACTCCCACTCAGCTTGCAGGCCGCTTCCCTGCCTTGAAAGCATTGCTCTGGCCCTGAGGGCCACAGACCTACTGGGCTTCAAGCTCAAGGCTCTGCCTGGGCCTGCTGCTTCGGCCAGGGGCTCATTTTTTCCTGGAAAGACAAAGCCATGGCCTCACCCCACGCCTGCACTTTGCCACGGCAGGCAGCCCAGATGTAGGAAAGGCTCTGTGGAGTCAGAAGTGCCGAGACAGGCAGATGGCACCAGAGGGTTTGGGGGCCAGGGCGCAACTGGGCTAGCCCCTCCTCCCGGGAGTCGGGGAGGCCCGGCCTTCCTAGTGCCCAGGCCACGGCTCCGGGGAGAAACCCGCCATGGAGGGCACGCGGGAGGCCCTCTGCCTGAGGTGGCAGGTGTCACGCCAGGGCCACTGCAAGCCTGGCTCGGCTTGCCTGCTTTCTCCAAAGGAGGCTGGCCGACCAGCCGAACCTGGCACCTGGGCCAGGCCCCTTCCAAGGGGACGAGTTCCAGAGGATAGAGCCCTGGGGGCGGCTGCCAAGTCTCCTGGGGCGTGTGCTGGGCCCCCGTCAGAGGAGGAAGCAGCCTGGTAAACGGTGTGCCAGGCCTGAGATCTGGAGGCCTCCCACAGCCGGGTCCCTGTCCTGCCCAGGCCCCCCGAGGGAGGACGATGGTCGGGCAGTGGCGAGCGGGGTGGGGCTGGCGCCGAGCCTGCCCTTGGATGCCCCGGGGAAGGGCGCCGGGGGATGGGCTGCCCCTGGCCAGGTCTGAGGGACCGACCCAGCTCGGGGCTGTCGGGGGCAGAGTGAGAACCCCCCTCCGCCCTTTCCCTTCAGGTTCTTAGGGCTGGCCAAATCCTTCCCAAGACAGCTTGTCTGGAGAAAATCAGACCCAGCTGAAGAACATGTGTCCATGGGGGAAACCCGGGAAACTGAGTCTCCGCACACAATAGCAGAGATTCTCATCTTGCATCCTCTCCTGAGCTAATGACAAAGGTGGATGTCCCGGGTGGGTGGGCCTGTGGAATGGGAGAGGGGAGGAAGTCTATTGTCATGCAGAGGGACATGGAAAGACTTGTCTGAAGCTTATCCCCTGCACTGGGGTCAGGTCGGGAAGGGACGGCACAGAGGTGAGCAGGAACCAACCGGCCTCTCTGTGGTGGGGCTGGCCCCGGGGCAGGCGTGGGGGTGATGGCTGGAAGTGGGATGGCGCGTGAGTTGGCACCAGCCAGCGGTGGAGGCAGAGACTCAGAGGTCAGGGATCTCTCTCTCTGTCTCTGTCTCTCTCTCTCTCCCTCAGGGAGCTGAGGAGAGTAAGGTGGCGCCCCCTGCCCACCTCGCCTACCTCTCCATGGGCCCTTCTTTCTCTGGCCGCTCCGGGAGCCCTGCGGGCTTGGGTTCAAGCCCCCACACACCGCACAGGCCAAGGGCGCATGCGCGACCGCCGGGGCCTAGGGCTGGCCTCGGGGGGCGGGGGGGTCCTCAGTGAAGGCCCCGCCCTCCCTCCAGGCTCTGACCCAGCTGCAGCTCTTCCATCGCCGCCCTTCTGGACTCGGCTTCAGCTGTCTCCCTCCCCTCCCCCACTCCCACTCAGCTTGCAGGCCGCTTCCCTGCCTTGAAAGCATTGCTCTGGCCCTGAGGGCCACAGACCTACTGGGCTTCAAGCTCAAGGCTCTGCCTGGGCCTGCTGCTTCGGCCAGGGGCTCATTTTTTCCTGGAAAGACAAAGCCATGGCCTCACCCCACGCCTGCACTTTGCCACGGCAGGCAGCCCAGATGTAGGAAAGGCTCTGTGGAGTCAGAAGTGCCGAGACAGGCAGATGGCACCAGAGGGTTTGGGGGCCAGGGCGCAACTGGGCTAGCCCCTCCTCCCGGGAGTCGGGGAGGCCCGGCCTTCCTAGTGCCCAGGCCACGGCTCCGGGGAGAAACCCGCCATGGAGGGCACGCGGGAGGCCCTCTGCCTGAGGTGGCAGGTGTCACGCCAGGGCCACTGCAAGCCTGGCTCGGCTTGCCTGCTTTCTCCAAAGGAGGCTGGCCGACCAGCCGAACCTGGCACCTGGGCCAGGCCCCTTCCAAGGGGACGAGTTCCAGAGGATAGAGCCCTGGGGGCGGCTGCCAAGTCTCCTGGGGCGTGTGCTGGGCCCCCGTCAGAGGAGGAAGCAGCCTGGTAAACGGTGTGCCAGGCCTGAGATCTGGAGGCCTCCCACAGCCGGGTCCCTGTCCTGCCCAGGCCCCCCGAGGGAGGACGATGGTCGGGCAGTGGCGAGCGGGGTGGGGCTGGCGCCAAGCCTGCCCTTGGATGCCCCGGGGAAGGGCGCCGGGGGATGGGCTGCCCCTGGCCAGGTCTGAGGGACCGACCCAGCTCGGGGCTGTCGGGGGCAGAGAGAGAACCCCCCTCCGCCCTTTCCCTTCAGGTTTTTAGGGCTGGCCAAATCCTTCCCAAGACAGCTTGTCTGGAGAAAATCAGACCCAGCTGAAGAACATGTGTCCATGGGGGAAACCCGGGAAACTGAGTCTCCCCACACAATAGCAGAGATTCTCATCTTGCATCCTCTCCTGAGCTAATGACAAAGGTGGATGTCCCGGGTGGGTGGGCCTGTGGCATGGGAGAGGGGAGGAAGTCTATTGTCATGCAGAGGGACATGGAAAGACTTGTCTGAAGCTTATCCCCTGCACTGGGGTCAGGTCGGGAAGGGACGGCACAGAGGTGAGCAGGAACCAACCGGCCTCTCTGTGGTGGGGCTGGCCCCGGGGCAGGCGTGGGGGTGATGGCTGGAAGTGGGATGGCGCGTGAGTTGGCACCAGCCAGCGGTGGAGGCAGAGACTCAGAGGTCAGGGATCTCTCTCTCTGTCTCTGTCTCTCTCTCTCTCCCTCAGGGAGCTGAGGAGAGTAAGGTGGCGCCCCCTGCCCACCTCGCCTACCTCTCCATGGGCCCTTCTTTCTCTGGCCGCTCCGGGAGCCCTGCGGGCTTGGGTTCAAGCCCCCACACACCGCACAGGCCAAGGGCGCATGCGCGACCGCCGGGGCCTAGGGCTGGCCCCGGGGGCGGGGGGGTCCTCAGTGAAGGCCCCGCCCTCCCTCCAGGCTCTGACCCAGCTGCAGCTCTTCCATCGCCGCCCTTCTGGACTCGGCTTCAGCTGTCTCCCTCCCCTCCCCCACTCCCACTCAGCTTGCAGGCCGCTTCCCTGCCTTGAAAGCATGGCTCTGGCCCTGAGGGCCACAGACCTACTGGGCTTCAAGCTCAAGGCTCTGCCTGGGCCTGCTGCTTCGGCCAGGAGCTCATTTTTTCCTGGAAAGACAAAGCCATGGCCTCACCCCACGCCTGCACTTTGCCACGGCAGGCAGCCCAGATGTAGGAAAGGCTCTGTGGAGTCAGAAGTGCCGAGACAGGCAGATGGCACCAGAGGGTTTGGGGGCCAGGGCGCAACTGGGCTAGCCCCTCCTCCCGGGAGTCGGGGAGGCCCGGCCTTCCTAGTGCCCAGGCCACGGCTCCGGGGAGAAACCCGCCATGGAGGGCACGCGGGAGGCCCTCTGCCTGAGGTGGCAGGTGTCACGCCAGGGCCACTGCAAGCCTGGCTCGGCTTGCCTGCTTTCTCCAAAGGAGGCTGGCCGACCAGCCGAACCTGGCACCTGGGCCAGGCCCCTTCCAAGGGGACGAGTTCCAGAGGATAGAGCCCTGGGGGCGGCTGCCAAGTCTCCTGGGGCGTGTGCTGGGCCCCCGTCAGAGGAGGAAGCAGCCTGGTAAACGGTGTGCCAGGCCTGAGATCTGGAGGCCTCCCACAGCCGGGTCCCTGTCCTGCCCAGGCCCCCCGAGGGAGGACGATGGTCGGGCAGTGGCGAGCGGGGTGGGGCTGGCGCCGAGCCTGCCCTTGGATGCCCCGGGGAAGGGCGCCGGGGGATGGGCTGCCCCTGGCCAGGTCTGAGGGACCGACCCAGCTCGGGGCTGTCGGGGGCAGAGAGAGAACCCCCCTCCGCCCTTTCCCTTCAGGTTCTTAGGGCTGGCCAAATCCTTCCCAAGACAGCTTGTCTGGAGAAAATCAGACCCAGCTGAAGAACATGTGTCCATGGGGGAAACCCGGGAAACTGAGTCTCCCCACACAATAGCAGAGATTCTCATCTTGCATCCTCTCCTGAGCTAATGACAAAGGTGGATGTCCCGGGTGGGTGGGCCTGTGGCATGGGAGAGGGGAGGAAGTCTATTGTCATGCAGAGGGACATGGAAAGACTTGTCTGAAGCTTATCCCCTGCACTGGGGTCAGGTCGGGAAGGGACGGCACAGAGGTGAGCAGGAACCAACCGGCCTCTCTGTGGTGGGGCTGGCCCCGGGGCAGGCGTGGGGGTGATGGCTGGAAGTGGGATGGCGCGTGAGTTGGCACCAGCCAGCGGTGGAGGCAGAGACTCAGAGGTCAGGGATCTCTCTCTCTGTCTCTGTCTCTCTCTCTCTCCCTCAGGGAGCTGAGGAGAGTAAGGTGGCGCCCCCTGCCCACCTCGCCTACCTCTCCATGGGCCCTTCTTTCTCTGGCCGCTCCGGGAGCCCTGCGGGCTTGGGTTCAAGCCCCCACACACCGCACAGGCCAAGGGCGCATGCGCGACCGCCGGGGCCTAGGGCTGGCCCCGGGGGCGGGGGGGTCCTCAGTGAAGGCCCCGCCCTCCCTCCAGGCTCTGACCCAGCTGCAGCTCTTCCATCGCCGCCCTTCTGGACTAGGCTTCAGCTGTCTCCCTCCCCTCCCCCACTCCCACTCAGCTTGCAGGCCGCTTCCCTGCCTTGAAAGCATGGCTCTGGCCCTGAGGGCCACAGACCTACTGGGCTTCAAGCTCAAGGCTCTGCCTGGGCCTGCTGCTTCGGCCAGGAGCTCATTTTTTCCTGGAAAGACAAAGCCATGGCCTCACCCCACGCCTGCACTTTGCCATGGCAGGCAGCCCAGATGTAGGAAAGGCTCTGTGGAGTCAGAAGTGCCGAGACAGGCAGATGGCACCAGAGGGTTTGGGGGCCAGGGCGCAACTGGGCTAGCCCCTCCTCCCGGGAGTCGGGGAGGCCCGGCCTTCCTAGTGCCCAGGCCACGGCTCCGGGGAGAAACCCGCCATGGAGGGCACGCGGGAGGCCCTCTGCCTGAGGTGGCAGGTGTCACGCCAGGGCCACTGCAAGCCTGGCTCGGCTTGCCTGCTTTCTCCAAAGGAGGCTGGCCGACCAGCCGAACCTGGCACCTGGGCCAGGCCCCTTCCAAGGGGACGAGTTCCAGAGGATAGAGCCCTGGGGGCGGCTGCCAAGTCTCCTGGGGCGTGTGCTGGGCCCCCGTCAGAGGAGGAAGCAGCCTGGTAAACGGTGTGCCAGGCCTGAGATCTGGAGGCCTCCCACAGCCGGGTCCCTGTCCTGCCCAGGCCCCCCGAGGGAGGACGATGGTCGGGCAGTGGCGAGCGGGGTGGGGCTGGCGCCGAGCCTGCCCTTGGATGCCCCGGGGAAGGGCGCCGGGGGATGGGCTGCCCCTGGCCAGGTCTGAGGGACCGACCCAGCTCGGGGCTGTCGGGGGCAGAGTGAGAACCCCCCTCCGCCCTTTCCCTTCAGGTTCTTAGGGCTGGCCAAATCCTTCCCAAGACAGCTTGTCTGGAGAAAATCAGACCCAGCTGAAGAACATGTGTCCATGGGGGAAACCCGGGAAACTGAGTCTCCGCACACAATAGCAGAGATTCTCATCTTGCATCCTCTCCTGAGCTAATGACAAAGGTGGATGTCCCGGGTGGGTGGGCCTGTGGAATGGGAGAGGGGAGGAAGTCTATTGTCATGCAGAGGGACATGGAAAGACTTGTCTGAAGCTTATCCCCTGCACTGGGGTCAGGTCGGGAAGGGACGGCACAGAGGTGAGCAGGAACCAACCGGCCTCTCTGTGGTGGGGCTGGCCCCGGGGCAGGCGTGGGGGTGATGGCTGGAAGTGGGATGGCGCGTGAGTTGGCACCAGCCAGCGGTGGAGGCAGAGACTCAGAGGTCAGGGATCTCTCTCTCTGTCTCTGTCTCTCTCTCTCTCCCTCAGGGAGCTGAGGAGAGTAAGGTGGCGCCCCCTGCCCACCTCGCCTACCTCTCCATGGGCCCTTCTTTCTCTGGCCGCTCCGGGAGCCCTGCGGGCTTGGGTTCAAGCCCCCACACACCGCACAGGCCAAGGGCGCATGCGCGACCGCCGGGGCCTAGGGCTGGCCTCGGGGGGCGGGGGGGTCCTCAGTGAAGGCCCCGCCCTCCCTCCAGGCTCTGACCCAGCTGCAGCTCTTCCATCGCCGCCCTTCTGGACTCGGCTTCAGCTGTCTCCCTCCCCTCCCCCACTCCCACTCAGCTTGCAGGCCGCTTCCCTGCCTTGAAAGCATTGCTCTGGCCCTGAGGGCCACAGACCTACTGGGCTTCAAGCTCAAGGCTCTGCCTGGGCCTGCTGCTTCGGCCAGGGGCTCATTTTTTCCTGGAAAGACAAAGCCATGGCCTCACCCCACGCCTGCACTTTGCCACGGCAGGCAGCCCAGATGTAGGAAAGGCTCTGTGGAGTCAGAAGTGCCGAGACAGGCAGATGGCACCAGAGGGTTTGGGGGCCAGGGCGCAACTGGGCTAGCCCCTCCTCCCGGGAGTCGGGGAGGCCCGGCCTTCCTAGTGCCCAGGCCACGGCTCCGGGGAGAAACCCGCCATGGAGGGCACGCGGGAGGCCCTCTGCCTGAGGTGGCAGGTGTCACGCCAGGGCCACTGCAAGCCTGGCTCGGCTTGCCTGCTTTCTCCAAAGGAGGCTGGCCGACCAGCCGAACCTGGCACCTGGGCCAGGCCCCTTCCAAGGGGACGAGTTCCAGAGGATAGAGCCCTGGGGGCGGCTGCCAAGTCTCCTGGGGCGTGTGCTGGGCCCCCGTCAGAGGAGGAAGCAGCCTGGTAAACGGTGTGCCAGGCCTGAGATCTGGAGGCCTCCCACAGCCGGGTCCCTGTCCTGCCCAGGCCCCCCGAGGGAGGACGATGGTCGGGCAGTGGCGAGCGGGGTGGGGCTGGCGCCAAGCCTGCCCTTGGATGCCCCGGGGAAGGGCGCCGGGGGATGGGCTGCCCCTGGCCAGGTCTGAGGGACCGACCCAGCTCGGGGCTGTCGGGGGCAGAGAGAGAACCCCCCTCCGCCCTTTCCCTTCAGGTTTTTAGGGCTGGCCAAATCCTTCCCAAGACAGCTTGTCTGGAGAAAATCAGACCCAGCTGAAGAACATGTGTCCATGGGGGAAACCCGGGAAACTGAGTCTCCCCACACAATAGCAGAGATTCTCATCTTGCATCCTCTCCTGAGCTAATGACAAAGGTGGATGTCCCGGGTGGGTGGGCCTGTGGCATGGGAGAGGGGAGGAAGTCTATTGTCATGCAGAGGGACATGGAAAGACTTGTCTGAAGCTTATCCCCTGCACTGGGGTCAGGTCGGGAAGGGACGGCACAGAGGTGAGCAGGAACCAACCGGCCTCTCTGTGGTGGGGCTGGCCCCGGGGCAGGCGTGGGGGTGATGGCTGGAAGTGGGATGGCGCGTGAGTTGGCACCAGCCAGCGGTGGAGGCAGAGACTCAGAGGTCAGGGATCTCTCTCTCTGTCTCTGTCTCTCTCTCTCTCCCTCAGGGAGCTGAGGAGAGTAAGGTGGCGCCCCCTGCCCACCTCGCCTACCTCTCCATGGGCCCTTCTTTCTCTGGCCGCTCCGGGAGCCCTGCGGGCTTGGGTTCAAGCCCCCACACACCGCACAGGCCAAGGGCGCATGCGCGACCGCCGGGGCCTAGGGCTGGCCCCGGGGGCGGGGGGGTCCTCAGTGAAGGCCCCGCCCTCCCTCCAGGCTCTGACCCAGCTGCAGCTCTTCCATCGCCGCCCTTCTGGACTAGGCTTCAGCTGTCTCCCTCCCCTCCCCCACTCCCACTCAGCTTGCAGGCCGCTTCCCTGCCTTGAAAGCATGGCTCTGGCCCTGAGGGCCACAGACCTACTGGGCTTCAAGCTCAAGGCTCTGCCTGGGCCTGCTGCTTCGGCCAGGAGCTCATTTTTTCCTGGAAAGACAAAGCCATGGCCTCACCCCACGCCTGCACTTTGCCATGGCAGGCAGCCCAGATGTAGGAAAGGCTCTGTGGAGTCAGAAGTGCCGAGACAGGCAGATGGCACCAGAGGGTTTGGGGGCCAGGGCGCAACTGGGCTAGCCCCTCCTCCCGGGAGTCGGGGAGGCCCGGCCTTCCTAGTGCCCAGGCCACGGCTCCGGGGAGAAACCCGCCATGGAGGGCACGCGGGAGGCCCTCTGCCTGAGGTGGCAGGTGTCACGCCAGGGCCACTGCAAGCCTGGCTCGGCTTGCCTGCTTTCTCCAAAGGAGGCTGGCCGACCAGCCGAACCTGGCACCTGGGCCAGGCCCCTTCCAAGGGGACGAGTTCCAGAGGATAGAGCCCTGGGGGCGGCTGCCAAGTCTCCTGGGGCGTGTGCTGGGCCCCCGTCAGAGGAGGAAGCAGCCTGGTAAACGGTGTGCCAGGCCTGAGATCTGGAGGCCTCCCACAGCCGGGTCCCTGTCCTGCCCAGGCCCCCCGAGGGAGGACGATGGTCGGGCAGTGGCGAGCGGGGTGGGGCTGGCGCCGAGCCTGCCCTTGGATGCCCCGGGGAAGGGCGCCGGGGGATGGGCTGCCCCTGGCCAGGTCTGAGGGACCGACCCAGCTCGGGGCTGTCGGGGGCAGAGTGAGAACCCCCCTCCGCCCTTTCCCTTCAGGTTCTTAGGGCTGGCCAAATCCTTCCCAAGACAGCTTGTCTGGAGAAAATCAGACCCAGCTGAAGAACATGTGTCCATGGGGGAAACCCGGGAAACTGAGTCTCCGCACACAATAGCAGAGATTCTCATCTTGCATCCTCTCCTGAGCTAATGACAAAGGTGGATGTCCCGGGTGGGTGGGCCTGTGGAATGGGAGAGGGGAGGAAGTCTATTGTCATGCAGAGGGACATGGAAAGACTTGTCTGAAGCTTATCCCCTGCACTGGGGTCAGGTCGGGAAGGGACGGCACAGAGGTGAGCAGGAACCAACCGGCCTCTCTGTGGTGGGGCTGGCCCCGGGGCAGGCGTGGGGGTGATGGCTGGAAGTGGGATGGCGCGTGAGTTGGCACCAGCCAGCGGTGGAGGCAGAGACTCAGAGGTCAGGGATCTCTCTCTCTGTCTCTGTCTCTCTCTCTCTCCCTCAGGGAGCTGAGGAGAGTAAGGTGGCGCCCCCTGCCCACCTCGCCTACCTCTCCATGGGCCCTTCTTTCTCTGGCCGCTCCGGGAGCCCTGCGGGCTTGGGTTCAAGCCCCCACACACCGCACAGGCCAAGGGCGCATGCGCGACCGCCGGGGCCTAGGGCTGGCCTCGGGGGGCGGGGGGGTCCTCAGTGAAGGCCCCGCCCTCCCTCCAGGCTCTGACCCAGCTGCAGCTCTTCCATCGCCGCCCTTCTGGACTCGGCTTCAGCTGTCTCCCTCCCCTCCCCCACTCCCACTCAGCTTGCAGGCCGCTTCCCTGCCTTGAAAGCATTGCTCTGGCCCTGAGGGCCACAGACCTACTGGGCTTCAAGCTCAAGGCTCTGCCTGGGCCTGCTGCTTCGGCCAGGGGCTCATTTTTTCCTGGAAAGACAAAGCCATGGCCTCACCCCACGCCTGCACTTTGCCACGGCAGGCAGCCCAGATGTAGGAAAGGCTCTGTGGAGTCAGAAGTGCCGAGACAGGCAGATGGCACCAGAGGGTTTGGGGGCCAGGGCGCAACTGGGCTAGCCCCTCCTCCCGGGAGTCGGGGAGGCCCGGCCTTCCTAGTGCCCAGGCCACGGCTCCGGGGAGAAACCCGCCATGGAGGGCACGCGGGAGGCCCTCTGCCTGAGGTGGCAGGTGTCACGCCAGGGCCACTGCAAGCCTGGCTCGGCTTGCCTGCTTTCTCCAAAGGAGGCTGGCCGACCAGCCGAACCTGGCACCTGGGCCAGGCCCCTTCCAAGGGGACGAGTTCCAGAGGATAGAGCCCTGGGGGCGGCTGCCAAGTCTCCTGGGGCGTGTGCTGGGCCCCCGTCAGAGGAGGAAGCAGCCTGGTAAACGGTGTGCCAGGCCTGAGATCTGGAGGCCTCCCACAGCCGGGTCCCTGTCCTGCCCAGGCCCCCCGAGGGAGGACGATGGTCGGGCAGTGGCGAGCGGGGTGGGGCTGGCGCCAAGCCTGCCCTTGGATGCCCCGGGGAAGGGCGCCGGGGGATGGGCTGCCCCTGGCCAGGTCTGAGGGACCGACCCAGCTCGGGGCTGTCGGGGGCAGAGAGAGAACCCCCCTCCGCCCTTTCCCTTCAGGTTTTTAGGGCTGGCCAAATCCTTCCCAAGACAGCTTGTCTGGAGAAAATCAGACCCAGCTGAAGAACATGTGTCCATGGGGGAAACCCGGGAAACTGAGTCTCCCCACACAATAGCAGAGATTCTCATCTTGCATCCTCTCCTGAGCTAATGACAAAGGTGGATGTCCCGGGTGGGTGGGCCTGTGGCATGGGAGAGGGGAGGAAGTCTATTGTCATGCAGAGGGACATGGAAAGACTTGTCTGAAGCTTATCCCCTGCACTGGGGTCAGGTCGGGAAGGGACGGCACAGAGGTGAGCAGGAACCAACCGGCCTCTCTGTGGTGGGGCTGGCCCCGGGGCAGGCGTGGGGGTGATGGCTGGAAGTGGGATGGCGCGTGAGTTGGCACCAGCCAGCGGTGGAGGCAGAGACTCAGAGGTCAGGGATCTCTCTCTCTGTCTCTGTCTCTCTCTCTCTCCCTCAGGGAGCTGAGGAGAGTAAGGTGGCGCCCCCTGCCCACCTCGCCTACCTCTCCATGGGCCCTTCTTTCTCTGGCCGCTCCGGGAGCCCTGCGGGCTTGGGTTCAAGCCCCCACACACCGCACAGGCCAAGGGCGCATGCGCGACCGCCGGGGCCTAGGGCTGGCCCCGGGGGCGGGGGGGTCCTCAGTGAAGGCCCCGCCCTCCCTCCAGGCTCTGACCCAGCTGCAGCTCTTCCATCGCCGCCCTTCTGGACTCGGCTTCAGCTGTCTCCCTCCCCTCCCCCACTCCCACTCAGCTTGCAGGCCGCTTCCCTGCCTTGAAAGCATGGCTCTGGCCCTGAGGGCCACAGACCTACTGGGCTTCAAGCTCAAGGCTCTGCCTGGGCCTGCTGCTTCGGCCAGGAGCTCATTTTTTCCTGGAAAGACAAAGCCATGGCCTCACCCCACGCCTGCACTTTGCCACGGCAGGCAGCCCAGATGTAGGAAAGGCTCTGTGGAGTCAGAAGTGCCGAGACAGGCAGATGGCACCAGAGGGTTTGGGGGCCAGGGCGCAACTGGGCTAGCCCCTCCTCCCGGGAGTCGGGGAGGCCCGGCCTTCCTAGTGCCCAGGCCACGGCTCCGGGGAGAAACCCGCCATGGAGGGCACGCGGGAGGCCCTCTGCCTGAGGTGGCAGGTGTCACGCCAGGGCCACTGCAAGCCTGGCTCGGCTTGCCTGCTTTCTCCAAAGGAGGCTGGCCGACCAGCCGAACCTGGCACCTGGGCCAGGCCCCTTCCAAGGGGACGAGTTCCAGAGGATAGAGCCCTGGGGGCGGCTGCCAAGTCTCCTGGGGCGTGTGCTGGGCCCCCGTCAGAGGAGGAAGCAGCCTGGTAAACGGTGTGCCAGGCCTGAGATCTGGAGGCCTCCCACAGCCGGGTCCCTGTCCTGCCCAGGCCCCCCGAGGGAGGACGATGGTCGGGCAGTGGCGAGCGGGGTGGGGCTGGCGCCGAGCCTGCCCTTGGATGCCCCGGGGAAGGGCGCCGGGGGATGGGCTGCCCCTGGCCAGGTCTGAGGGACCGACCCAGCTCGGGGCTGTCGGGGGCAGAGAGAGAACCCCCCTCCGCCCTTTCCCTTCAGGTTCTTAGGGCTGGCCAAATCCTTCCCAAGACAGCTTGTCTGGAGAAAATCAGACCCAGCTGAAGAACATGTGTCCATGGGGGAAACCCGGGAAACTGAGTCTCCCCACACAATAGCAGAGATTCTCATCTTGCATCCTCTCCTGAGCTAATGACAAAGGTGGATGTCCCGGGTGGGTGGGCCTGTGGCATGGGAGAGGGGAGGAAGTCTATTGTCATGCAGAGGGACATGGAAAGACTTGTCTGAAGCTTATCCCCTGCACTGGGGTCAGGTCGGGAAGGGACGGCACAGAGGTGAGCAGGAACCAACCGGCCTCTCTGTGGTGGGGCTGGCCCCGGGGCAGGCGTGGGGGTGATGGCTGGAAGTGGGATGGCGCGTGAGTTGGCACCAGCCAGCGGTGGAGGCAGAGACTCAGAGGTCAGGGATCTCTCTCTCTGTCTCTGTCTCTCTCTCTCTCCCTCAGGGAGCTGAGGAGAGTAAGGTGGCGCCCCCTGCCCACCTCGCCTACCTCTCCATGGGCCCTTCTTTCTCTGGCCGCTCCGGGAGCCCTGCGGGCTTGGGTTCAAGCCCCCACACACCGCACAGGCCAAGGGCGCATGCGCGACCGCCGGGGCCTAGGGCTGGCCCCGGGGGCGGGGGGGTCCTCAGTGAAGGCCCCGCCCTCCCTCCAGGCTCTGACCCAGCTGCAGCTCTTCCATCGCCGCCCTTCTGGACTAGGCTTCAGCTGTCTCCCTCCCCTCCCCCACTCCCACTCAGCTTGCAGGCCGCTTCCCTGCCTTGAAAGCATGGCTCTGGCCCTGAGGGCCACAGACCTACTGGGCTTCAAGCTCAAGGCTCTGCCTGGGCCTGCTGCTTCGGCCAGGAGCTCATTTTTTCCTGGAAAGACAAAGCCATGGCCTCACCCCACGCCTGCACTTTGCCATGGCAGGCAGCCCAGATGTAGGAAAGGCTCTGTGGAGTCAGAAGTGCCGAGACAGGCAGATGGCACCAGAGGGTTTGGGGGCCAGGGCGCAACTGGGCTAGCCCCTCCTCCCGGGAGTCGGGGAGGCCCGGCCTTCCTAGTGCCCAGGCCACGGCTCCGGGGAGAAACCCGCCATGGAGGGCACGCGGGAGGCCCTCTGCCTGAGGTGGCAGGTGTCACGCCAGGGCCACTGCAAGCCTGGCTCGGCTTGCCTGCTTTCTCCAAAGGAGGCTGGCCGACCAGCCGAACCTGGCACCTGGGCCAGGCCCCTTCCAAGGGGACGAGTTCCAGAGGATAGAGCCCTGGGGGCGGCTGCCAAGTCTCCTGGGGCGTGTGCTGGGCCCCCGTCAGAGGAGGAAGCAGCCTGGTAAACGGTGTGCCAGGCCTGAGATCTGGAGGCCTCCCACAGCCGGGTCCCTGTCCTGCCCAGGCCCCCCGAGGGAGGACGATGGTCGGGCAGTGGCGAGCGGGGTGGGGCTGGCGCCGAGCCTGCCCTTGGATGCCCCGGGGAAGGGCGCCGGGGGATGGGCTGCCCCTGGCCAGGTCTGAGGGACCGACCCAGCTCGGGGCTGTCGGGGGCAGAGAGAGAACCCCCCTCCGCCCTTTCCCTTCAGGTTCTTAGGGCTGGCCAAATCCTTCCCAAGACAGCTTGTCTGGAGAAAATCAGACCCAGCTGAAGAACATGTGTCCATGGGGGAAACCCGGGAAACTGAGTCTCCGCACACAATAGCAGAGATTCTCATCTTGCATCCTCTCCTGAGCTAATGACAAAGGTGGATGTCCCGGGTGGGTGGGCCTGTGGCATGGGAGAGGGGAGGAAGTCTATTGTCATGCAGAGGGACATGGAAAGACTTGTCTGAAGCTTATCCCCTGCACTGGGGTCAGGTCGGGAAGGGACGGCACAGAGGTGAGCAGGAACCAACCGGCCTCTCTGTGGTGGGGCTGGCCCCGGGGCAGGCGTGGGGGTGATGGCTGGAAGTGGGATGGCGCGTGAGTTGGCACCAGCCAGCGGTGGAGGCAGAGACTCAGAGGTCAGGGATCTCTCTCTCTGTCTCTGTCTCTCTCTCTCTCCCTCAGGGAGCTGAGGAGAGTAAGGTGGCGCCCCCTGCCCACCTCGCCTACCTCTCCATGGGCCCTTCTTTCTCTGGCCGCTCCGGGAGCCCTGCGGGCTTGGGTTCAAGCCCCCACACACCGCACAGGCCAAGGGCGCATGCGCGACCTCCGGGGCCTAGGGCTGGCCTCGGGGGGCGGGGGGGTCCTCAGTGAAGGCCCCGCCCTCCCTCCAGGCTCTGACCCAGCTGCAGCTCTTCCATCGCCGCCCTTCTGGACTCGGCTTCAGCTGTCTCCCTCCCCTCCCCCACTCCCACTCAGCTTGCAGGCCGCTTCCCTGCCTTGAAAGCATTGCTCTGGCCCTGAGGGCCACAGACCTACTGGGCTTCAAGCTCAAGGCTCTGCCTGGGCCTGCTGCTTCGGCCAGGGGCTCATTTTTTCCTGGAAAGACAAAGCCATGGCCTCACCCCACGCCTGCACTTTGCCACGGCAGGCAGCCCAGATGTAGGAAAGGCTCTGTGGAGTCAGAAGTGCCGAGACAGGCAGATGGCACCAGAGGGTTTGGGGGCCAGGGCGCAACTGGGCTAGCCCCTCCTCCCGGGAGTCGGGGAGGCCCGGCCTTCCTAGTGCCCAGGCCACGGCTCCGGGGAGAAACCCGCCATGGAGGGCACGCGGGAGGCCCTCTGCCTGAGGTGGCAGGTGTCACGCCAGGGCCACTGCAAGCCTGGCTCGGCTTGCCTGCTTTCTCCAAAGGAGGCTGGCCGACCAGCCGAACCTGGCACCTGGGCCAGGCCCCTTCCAAGGGGACGAGTTCCAGAGGATAGAGCCCTGGGGGCGGCTGCCAAGTCTCCTGGGGCGTGTGCTGGGCCCCCGTCAGAGGAGGAAGCAGCCTGGTAAACGGTGTGCCAGGCCTGAGATCTGGAGGCCTCCCACAGCCGGGTCCCTGTCCTGCCCAGGCCCCCCGAGGGAGGACGATGGTCGGGCAGTGGCGAGCGGGGTGGGGCTGGCGCCGAGCCTGCCCTTGGATGCCCCGGGGAAGGGCGCCGGGGGATGGGCTGCCCCTGGCCAGGTCTGAGGGACCGACCCAGCTCGGGGCTGTCGGGGGCAGAGAGAGAACCCCCCTCCGCCCTTTCCCTTCAGGTTCTTAGGGCTGGCCAAATCCTTCCCAAGACAGCTTGTCTGGAGAAAATCAGACCCAGCTGAAGAACATGTGTCCATGGGGGAAACCCGGGAAACTGAGTCTCCGCACACAATAGCAGAGATTCTCATCTTGCATCCTCTCCTGAGCTAATGACAAAGGTGGATGTCCCGGGTGGGTGGGCCTGTGGCAGGGGAGAGGGGAGGAAGTCTATTGTCATGCAGAGGGACATGGAAAGACTTGTCTGAAGCTTATCCCCTGCACTGGGGTCAGGTCGGGAAGGGACGGCACAGAGGTGAGCAGGAACCAACCGGCCTCTCTGTGGTGGGGCTGGCCCCGGGGCAGGCGTGGGGGTGATGGCTGGAAGTGGGATGGCGCGTGAGTTGGCACCAGCCAGCGGTGGAGGCAGAGACTCAGAGGTCAGGGATCTCTCTCTCTGTCTCTGTCTCTCTCTCTCTCCCTCAGGGAGCTGAGGAGAGTAAGGTGGCGCCCCCTGCCCACCTCGCCTACCTCTCCATGGGCCCTTCTTTCTCTGGCCGCTCCGGGAGCCCTGCGGGCTTGGGTTCAAGCCCCCACACACCGCACAGGCCAAGGGCGCATGCGCGACCGCCGGGGCCTAGGGCTGGCCTCGGGGGGCGGGGGGGTCCTCAGTGAAGGCCCCGCCCTCCCTCCAGGCTCTGACCCAGCTGCAGCTCTTCCATCGCCGCCCTTCTGGACTCGGCTTCAGCTGTCTCCCTCCCCTCCCCCACTCCCACTCAGCTTGCAGGCCGCTTCCCTGCCTTGAAAGCATTGCTCTGGCCCTGAGGGCCACAGACCTACTGGGCTTCAAGCTCAAGGCTCTGCCTGGGCCTGCTGCTTCGGCCAGGGGCTCATTTTTTCCTGGAAAGACAAAGCCATGGCCTCACCCCACGCCTGCACTTTGCCACGGCAGGCAGCCCAGATGTAGGAAAGGCTCTGTGGAGTCAGAAGTGCCGAGACAGGCAGATGGCACCAGAGGGTTTGGGGGCCAGGGCGCAACTGGGCTAGCCCCTCCTCCCGGGAGTCGGGGAGGCCCGGCCTTCCTAGTGCCCAGGCCACGGCTCCGGGGAGAAACCCGCCATGGAGGGCACGCGGGAGGCCCTCTGCCTGAGGTGGCAGGTGTCACGCCAGGGCCACTGCAAGCCTGGCTCGGCTTGCCTGCTTTCTCCAAAGGAGGCTGGCCGACCAGCCGAACCTGGCACCTGGGCCAGGCCCCTTCCAAGGGGACGAGTTCCAGAGGATAGAGCCCTGGGGGCGGCTGCCAAGTCTCCTGGGGCGTGTGCTGGGCCCCCGTCAGAGGAGGAAGCAGCCTGGTAAACGGTGTGCCAGGCCTGAGATCTGGAGGCCTCCCACAGCCGGGTCCCTGTCCTGCCCAGGCCCCCCGAGGGAGGACGATGGTCGGGCAGTGGCGAGCGGGGTGGGGCTGGCGCCGAGCCTGCCCTTGGATGCCCCGGGGAAGGGCGCCGGGGGATGGGCTGCCCCTGGCCAGGTCTGAGGGACCGACCCAGCTCGGGGCTGTCGGGGGCAGAGAGAGAACCCCCCTCCGCCCTTTCCCTTCAGGTTCTTAGGGCTGGCCAAATCCTTCCCAAGACAGCTTGTCTGGAGAAAATCAGACCCAGCTGAAGAACATGTGTCCATGGGGGAAACCCGGGAAACTGAGTCTCCGCACACAATAGCAGAGATTCTCATCTTGCATCCTCTCCTGAGCTAATGACAAAGGTGGATGTCCCGGGTGGGTGGGCCTGTGGCAGGGGAGAGGGGAGGAAGTCTATTGTCATGCAGAGGGACATGGAAAGACTTGTCTGAAGCTTATCCCCTGCACTGGGGTCAGGTCGGGAAGGGACGGCACAGAGGTGAGCAGGAACCAACCGGCCTCTCTGTGGTGGGGCTGGCCCCGGGGCAGGCATGGGGGTGATGGCTGGAAGTGGGATGGCGCGTGAGTTGGCACCAGCCAGCGGTGGAGGCAGAGACTCAGAGGTCAGGGATCTCTCTCTCTGTCTCTGTCTCTCTCTCTCTCCCTCAGGGAGCTGAGGAGAGTAAGGTGGCGCCCCCTGCCCACCTCGCCTACCTATCCATGGGCCCTTCTTTCTCTGGCCGCTCTGGGAGCCCTGCGGGCTTGGGTTCAAGCCCCCACACACCGCACAGGCCAAGGGCGCATGCGCAACCGCCGGGGCCTAGGGCTGGCCTCGGGGGGCGGGGGGGTCCTCAGTGAAGGCCCCGCCCTCCCTCCAGGCTCTGACCCAGCTGCAGCTCTTCCATCGCCGCCCTTCTGGACTCGGCTTCAGCTGTCTCCCTCCCCTCCCCCACTCCCACTCAGCTTGCAGGCCGCTTCCCTGCCTTGAAAGCATTGCTCTGGCCCTGAGGGCCACAGACCTACTGGGCTTCAAGCTCAAGGCTCTGCCTGGGCCTGCTGCTTCGGCCAGGGGCTCATTTTTTCCTGGAAAGACAAAGCCATGGCCTCACCCCACGCCTGCACTTTGCCACGGCAGGCAGCCCAGATGTAGGAAAGGCTCTGTGGAGTCAGAAGTGCCGAGACAGGCAGATGGCACCAGAGGGTTTGGGGGCCAGGGCGCAACTGGGCTAGCCCCTCCTCCCGGGAGTCGGGGAGGCCCGGCCTTCCTAGTGCCCAGGCCACGGCTCCGGGGAGAAACCCGCCATGGAGGGCACGCGGGAGGCCCTCTGCCTGAGGTGGCAGGTGTCACGCCAGGGCCACTGCAAGCCTGGCTCGGCTTGCCTGCTTTCTCCAAAGGAGGCTGGCCGACCAGCCGAACCTGGCACCTGGGCCAGGCCCCTTCCAAGGGGACGAGTTCCAGAGGATAGAGCCCTGGGGGCGGCTGCCAAGTCTCCTGGGGCGTGTGCTGGGCCCCCGTCAGAGGAGGAAGCAGCCTGGTAAACGGTGTGCCAGGCCTGAGATCTGGAGGCCTCCCACAGCCGGGTCCCTGTCCTGCCCAGGCCCCCCGAGGGAGGACGATGGTCGGGCAGTGGCGAGCGGGGTGGGGCTGGCGCCGAGCCTGCCCTTGGATGCCCCGGGGAAGGGCGCCGGGGGATGGGCTGCCCCTGGCCAGGTCTGAGGGACCGACCCAGCTCGGGGCTGTCGGGGGCAGAGAGAGAACCCCCCTCCGCCCTTTCCCTTCAGGTTCTTAGGGCTGGCCAAATCCTTCCCAAGACAGCTTGTCTGGAGAAAATCAGACCCAGCTGAAGAACATGTGTCCATGGGGGAAACCCGGGAAACTGAGTCTCCGCACACAATAGCAGAGATTCTCATCTTGCATCCTCTCCTGAGCTAATGACAAAGGTGGATGTCCCGGGTGGGTGGGCCTGTGGCAGGGGAGAGGGGAGGAAGTCTATTGTCATGCAGAGGGACATGGAAAGACTTGTCTGAAGCTTATCCCCTGCACTGGGGTCAGGTCGGGAAGGGACGGCACAGAGGTGAGCAGGAACCAACCGGCCTCTCTGTGGTGGGGCTGGCCCCGGGGCAGGCGTGGGGGTGATGGCTGGAAGTGGGATGGCGCGTGAGTTGGCACCAGCCAGCGGTGGAGGCAGAGACTCAGAGGTCAGGGATCTCTCTCTCTGTCTCTGTCTCTCTCTCTCTCCCTCAGGGAGCTGAGGAGAGTAAGGTGGCGCCCCCTGCCCACCTCGCCTACCTCTCCATGGGCCCTTCTTTCTCTGGCCGCTCCGGGAGCCCTGCGGGCTTGGGTTCAAGCCCCCACACACCGCACAGGCCAAGGGCGCATGCGCGACCGCCGGGGCCTAGGGCTGGCCTCGGGGGGCGGGGGGGTCCTCAGTGAAGGCCCCGCCCTCCCTCCAGGCTCTGACCCAGCTGCAGCTCTTCCATCGCCGCCCTTCTGGACTCGGCTTCAGCTGTCTCCCTCCCCTCCCCCACTCCCACTCAGCTTACAGGCCGCTTCCCTGCCTTGAAAGCATTGCTCTGGCCCTGAGGGCCACAGACCTACTGGGCTTCAAGCTCAAGGCTCTGCCTGGGCCTGCTGCTTCGGCCAGGGGCTCATTTTTTCCTGGAAAGACAAAGCCATGGCCTCACCCCACGCCTGCACTTTGCCACGGCAGGCAGCCCAGATGTAGGAAAGGCTCTGTGGAGTCAGAAGTGCCGAGACAGGCAGATGGCACCAGAGGGTTTGGGGGCCAGGGCGCAACTGGGCTAGCCCCTCCTCCCGGGAGTCGGGGAGGCCCGGCCTTCCTAGTGCCCAGGCCACGGCTCCGGGGAGAAACCCGCCATGGAGGGCACGCGGGAGGCCCTCTGCCTGAGGTGGCAGGTGTCACGCCAGGGCCACTGCAAGCCTGGCTCGGCTTGCCTGCTTTCTCCAAAGGAGGCTGGCCGACCAGCCGAACCTGGCACCTGGGCCAGGCCCCTTCCAAGGGGACGAGTTCCAGAGGATAGAGCCCTGGGGGCGGCTGCCAAGTCTCCTGGGGCGTGTGCTGGGCCCCCGTCAGAGGAGGAAGCAGCCTGGTAAACGGTGTGCCAGGCCTGAGATCTGGAGGCCTCCCACAGCCGGGTCCCTGTCCTGCCCAGGCCCCCCGAGGGAGGACGATGGTCGGGCAGTGGCGAGCGGGGTGGGGCTGGCGCCGAGCCTGCCCTTGGATGCCCCGGGGAAGGGCGCCGGGGGATGGGCTGCCCCTGGCCAGGTCTGAGGGACCGACCCAGCTCGGGGCTGTCGGGGGCAGAGAGAGAACCCCCCTCCGCCCTTTCCCTTCAGGTTCTTAGGGCTGGCCAAATCCTTCCCAAGACAGCTTGTCTGGAGAAAATCAGACCCAGCTGAAGAACATGTGTCCATGGGGGAAACCCGGGAAACTGAGTCTCCGCACACAATAGCAGAGATTCTCATCTTGCATCCTCTCCTGAGCTAATGACAAAGGTGGATGTCCCGGGTGGGTGGGCCTGTGGCAGGGGAGAGGGGAGGAAGTCTATTGTCATGCAGAGGGACATGGAAAGACTTGTCTGAAGCTTATCCCCTGCACTGGGGTCAGGTCGGGAAGGGACGGCACAGAGGTGAGCAGGAACCAACCGGCCTCTCTGTGGTGGGGCTGGCCCCGGGGCAGGCGTGGGGGTGATGGCTGGAAGTGGGATGGCGCGTGAGTTGGCACCAGCCAGCGGTGGAGGCAGAGACTCAGAGGTCAGGGATCTCTCTCTCTGTCTCTGTCTCTCTCTCTCTCCCTCAGGGAGCTGAGGAGAGTAAGGTGGCGCCCCCTGCCCACCTCGCCTACCTCTCCATGGGCCCTTCTTTCTCTGGCCGCTCCGGGAGCCCTGCGGGCTTGGGTTCAAGCCCCCACACACCGCACAGGCCAAGGGCGCATGCGCGACCGCCGGGGCCTAGGGCTGGCCTCGGGGGGCGGGGGGGTCCTCAGTGAAGGCCCCGCCCTCCCTCCAGGCTCTGACCCAGCTGCAGCTCTTCCATCGCCGCCCTTCTGGACTCGGCTTCAGCTGTCTCCCTCCCCTCCCCCACTCCCACTCAGCTTGCAGGCCGCTTCCCTGCCTTGAAAGCATTGCTCTGGCCCTGAGGGCCACAGACCTACTGGGCTTCAAGCTCAAGGCTCTGCCTGGGCCTGCTGCTTCGGCCAGGGGCTCATTTTTTCCTGGAAAGACAAAGCCATGGCCTCACCCCACGCCTGCACTTTGCCACGGCAGGCAGCCCAGATGTAGGAAAGGCTCTGTGGAGTCAGAAGTGCCGAGACAGGCAGATGGCACCAGAGGGTTTGGGGGCCAGGGCGCAACTGGGCTAGCCCCTCCTCCCGGGAGTCGGGGAGGCCCGGCCTTCCTAGTGCCCAGGCCACGGCTCCGGGGAGAAACCCGCCATGGAGGGCACGCGGGAGGCCCTCTGCCTGAGGTGGCAGGTGTCACGCCAGGGCCACTGCAAGCCTGGCTCGGCTTGCCTGCTTTCTCCAAAGGAGGCTGGCCGACCAGCCGAACCTGGCACCTGGGCCAGGCCCCTTCCAAGGGGACGAGTTCCAGAGGATAGAGCCCTGGGGGCGGCTGCCAAGTCTCCTGGGGCGTGTGCTGGGCCCCCGTCAGAGGAGGAAGCAGCCTGGTAAACGGTGTGCCAGGCCTGAGATCTGGAGGCCTCCCACAGCCGGGTCCCTGTCCTGCCCAGGCCCCCCGAGGGAGGACGATGGTCGGGCAGTGGCGAGCGGGGTGGGGCTGGCGCCGAGCCTGCCCTTGGATGCCCCGGGGAAGGGCGCCGGGGGATGGGCTGCCCCTGGCCAGGTCTGAGGGACCGACCCAGCTCGGGGCTGTCGGGGGCAGAGAGAGAACCCCCCTCCGCCCTTTCCCTTCAGGTTCTTAGGGCTGGCCAAATCCTTCCCAAGACAGCTTGTCTGGAGAAAATCAGACCCAGCTGAAGAACATGTGTCCATGGGGGAAACCCGGGAAACTGAGTCTCCGCACACAATAGCAGAGATTCTCATCTTGCATCCTCTCCTGAGCTAATGACAAAGGTGGATGTCCCGGGTGGGTGGGCCTGTGGCAGGGGAGAGGGGAGGAAGTCTATTGTCATGCAGAGGGACATGGAAAGACTTGTCTGAAGCTTATCCCCTGCACTGGGGTCAGGTCGGGAAGGGACGGCACAGAGGTGAGCAGGAACCAACCGGCCTCTCTGTGGTGGGGCTGGCCCCGGGGCAGGCGTGGGGGTGATGGCTGGAAGTGGGATGGCGCGTGAGTTGGCACCAGCCAGCGGTGGAGGCAGAGACTCAGAGGTCAGGGATCTCTCTCTCTGTCTCTGTCTCTCTCTCTCTCCCTCAGGGAGCTGAGGAGAGTAAGGTGGCGCCCCCTGCCCACATCGCCTACCTCTCCATGGGCCCTTCTTTCTCTGGCCGCTCCGGGAGCCCTGCGGGCTTGGGTTCAAGCCCCCACACACCGCACAGGCCAAGGGCGCATGCGCGACCGCCGGGGCCTAGGGCTGGCCTCGGGGGGCGGGGGGGTCCTCAGTGAAGGCCCCGCCCTCCCTCCAGGCTCTGACCCAGCTGCAGCTCTTCCATCGCCGCCCTTCTGGACTCGGCTTCAGCTGTCTCCCTCCCCTCCCCCACTCCCACTCAGCTTGCAGGCCGCTTCCCTGCCTTGAAAGCATTGCTCTGGCCCTGAGGGCCACAGACCTACTGGGCTTCAAGCTCAAGGCTCTGCCTGGGCCTACTGCTTCGGCCAGGGGCTCATTTTTTCCTGGAAAGACAAAGCCATGGCCTCACCCCACGCCTGCACTTTGCCACGGCAGGCAGCCCAGATGTAGGAAAGGCTCTGTGGAGTCAGAAGTGCCGAGACAGGCAGATGGCACCAGAGGGTTTGGGGGCCAGGGCGCAACTGGGCTAGCCCCTCCTCCCGGGAGTCGGGGAGGCCCGGCCTTCCTAGTGCCCAGGCCACGGCTCCGGGGAGAAACCCGCCATGGAGGGCACGCGGGAGGCCCTCTGCCTGAGGTGGCAGGTGTCACGCCAGGGCCACTGCAAGCCTGGCTCGGCTTGCCTGCTTTCTCCAAAGGAGGCTGGCCGACCAGCCGAACCTGGCACCTGGGCCAGGCCCCTTCCAAGGGGACGAGTTCCAGAGGATAGAGCCCTGGGGGCGGCTGCCAAGTCTCCTGGGGCGTGTGCTGGGCCCCCGTCAGAGGAGGAAGCAGCCTGGTAAACGGTGTGCCAGGCCTGAGATCTGGAGGCCTCCCACAGCCGGGTCCCTGTCCTGCCCAGGCCCCCCGAG